>NC_053497.1:172354541-172367041 GCF_905171775.1 Rana temporaria | reverse complement strand
GGGAATTTAACGAACAACTCCAGCCAACCTGGTTTTAGTTTGAAAAAATAAGAGTAAAAAAAAACAAAAACAGTCCAAGGAAACCCCCTTTCTCAGAGACCAGAGTTTAAGGAGGGGGGCATGTCCCCAGAAACACGTCAACTGCTTGTACATTCTTAAATCCAGCTTTAGGCGGTGCCATAATTGCTGTGGTTGGAAAGTTGACGTGTTTCGGAGACATGCACCCCTTCCTTAAACTCTGATCTTTGAGAAAAAGGGGCATGTCCCCGAAACACGTTCGCTTTCTAACAGCAGCAATTATGGCAATGCCTAAAGCTGAAGTTGAGTTTTGAAATGCTTGTACTTTCTCATGTTTGTAGGTTTTTGGCTCTTGTATTTGATAAAAATCTGGGGATGCCAATGCCCTAGGCCAGTGATGGCGAACCTTGGCACCCCAGATGTTTTGGAACTACATTTCCCATGATGCTCAACTACACTGTATAGTGCATGAGAAATGTAGTTCCAAAACATCTGGGGTGCCGAGGTTCACCATCACTGCCCTAGGCGCTTGTGCCCTCCTGTGTCTTTTTACTTCTCTTTTGTGGATTCTGAGGACCTTAGTTAGGATGACCCTGCCAGACAAGAGCAGCCTCCCCATGGCCATCGAGCCTTCAAAATTGGTTGGGCAATCTGCAGTACTGCACCACTAAAGATGGCATTACAAGCCCCCCTATACATGTATACTTATACAGCTTCCCAGGTTTCTGGGTATAAGGAAAACGCATGAGCTCCCCTGTTCCATACAGCTCTGAGTGCCCAATCACCAGGCCTGGAAACCATTGAGGATGGAAATAAGGAAGCGGTCATTATGGACTTGTTTTTAACACCTGACCGCCAGCCCTTTAAAGGAGTCTACACTGGAGGTTGACAGGCAGGCTCCCAATCATATGATCGCTTTTATTGGCTGGCAGAGTGGTTATGTGATCTGGAGTCCGTCCTCCTGGCTCGTCATCTTAAGGAGTTGAGATTTGGGACTTTAAATGAGGACATGGCCTGGTAAAGTCAAATTGTGACTGGTAGCAGTCATAAGCGCTCGGTCACAATGGTGGGGGTGGGCACTGCAATAAGGCCACCGACCAGGGGTCGACAATATCTGGGCGCCAGGTCGCAATTGCGACAAGAAATTGTGACCTGGCGCCTGCGCCCGACGGTAATTGAGGCCGCGGCTTTGCGGCCTCAATTGCCAGCCGCCACGAGCCCGCGACGGCCGGTAATTGAGGCCGCGGCTTTGTGAAGTCCCAAGCTCTTCCTTCTGTGAGCTGGCGCCATCTGGTGGTGGCCGTTTGCATTACAAGTTAAACAGCAATTCTAATGTCATTTTTCACCATTTTCACTGCCATCTTCTTCCCTCTAATTGGAACCCCCAAACATTATATATACTTTTTATTCTAACACCCTAGAGAATAGAATGGCGATCGTTGCAATACTTTGTCACACCGTATTTGCGCAGCGGTCTTACAAGCGCACTTTTTTTGGGGAAAAAAAATACACTTTTTTTAAATTAAAAAATTAAGAGTAAACAGTAAAGTTATAATTTTTTTTTTAAATTGTGAAAGATAATGTTACGCCAAGTAAATTGATACCCAACATGTCACGCTTCAAAATTGCATCCGCTCGTGGAATGCCGACAAACTTTTACCCCTTAAAATGTGCATAGGCGACGTTTAAAAAAATCTACAGGTTGCATTATTTGAGTTACAGAGGTCTAAAGCTAGAATTATTGCTCTCGCTCCAACGATCGCGGCGATACCTCACGTGTGGTTTGAATACCGTTTACATATGCAGGTGCTGCCCCAGTATGTGTTCGCTTCTGCGCGCGAGCTCGTCGGGAGGGGGCACCTAACTTTTTGGCTCCTAACTTTTTTAGCTGGCTCCTAGATTCCAAGCAAATGTGTCAAACCCTGCCACCGACACATCACTGCCACATATACTATATGTGGGTATTGCTGGAGGCGAGATGCTAATACAGTAAAACTCCAGAATGGTCACCTTTTGCCTGGAACCAGCACACAGCCAGTGAAGTCTGAAGAGGCCGAATTCCCATCATGCTAAAGGTCACCTTGAAAAACCAAAATCGGCAAAATTCTGTGCTCAGGTTCACATTTTTTTGCATCCAACACAAAATGAGCCCAATTGGACCGTACACTCCCGGGCAACAAAAACAAGCTGCAGGGCCTAAGAGGTGGTCCACAGTTGTGCCCATTATGAGGGGTTCCCACCATCCCTGTGCTGAGTTCCCGGGTCTGTACACCTGCTGTGCCCACTATGAGAAGTTCCCACCATCCCTGTGCCAGGGTTTGTTCACCTTGTATACGGTGGAACATCGGATTGCGAGTAATGAGCGTTTCGCAACACGAGTACTGCATTTCTAAAAATCCTAACTCGGTTTGCGAGTGTTGTCTCGCATAACAAGCAGGATTCAGGCCAAAGCAGTGTGCAGTACCGCTTTTAGAGTGAGGTGGGGGGGCACCGTAGCCGAACGGTGCCAATCGTCGCAGTTCGGAAATGCACGGAAAGGCCCGAGGACAGATCTGCGGACCTCGTGAAGGCTCGTGAACGGAGTCTTGCCAAGGTCAGCCGAACTGTCCTCAGGCCTTTCCGGTCGTTTCCGAGGCTCTCCAGCACCCCACCGCCTCTGGCCGGATGCGGTATTGCATGCCATTGAAGTCAACGCACAACTAATTTTAGTTTCCATTGACTTCAATGGGGAAACTTACTTCTAATATCAAAGCGAGTACTTTGGATTACGGGCATTCTTCTGGAACGGATTATGCTCGTAATCCAAGGTTTCACTGTAGTCCATCAGGGATGAAGTACATCCGCGATGGAGAGGAAATAGCTCAAACATTCACAAAAAACGATCGTTCATGCAGTTTCTGCGATCATAACAGTCACACAACAACATCCCAAATTATCGGCATCATTAGTTCTGCTCACCTTCCTTTTGGGAGGTTCCTCCATGGTTTGATCCGCGTTGTCTTTTTGCTTCGATTTACATTTCGACTTCGGTTGTCTGGTCTTGGTCGGCATTAATTCCTCCACCCGCTTTATACGTCCCCTCAACCCCGGCTCCTTCTTTACCCTGGCCTTGACTTTGGTAATGGGTGGCATTTCCAAGGGTGACCAAGACGAATCGTTAAAAGTCGGCAAGCGTCCGAAGCTTTCCTCGTCGTCGTCTATCCTCTCGATTTTGACCTTGCTCAAGTCCACCTCCTGCACGCAGTGCGTCGCCTCGGGCGCGTGTGCTTTTTTGTGGCTCCGTTTCCGCTGAGCGGGCTGATCCTGCGGCAGATCGGCCTTCAAGTCTGTTTTAGCGCAGTCCAGACCCAGCAGAGAAAAGCCGTGGCTGCCTTCGTTTGGTTGAACCGCGTTCAGCTGGTCGCTGGTCATGTACGAGGCCAAGACCTTGTTTTTCGGCTTGGCCTCGCCGAAGATCTTTCGACTGCAACTCAGCTTTGGGCGAATTTTGTCTTTGCAGTTCGTTTTTTCGCCGATTTTATTTAAAAGGAGGCTTTCCTCCACCCCCTGTAGAGAGTTCACGCTACAATCTGCTCTGTCCGCCACACCCGGCTGAGGGCATAGAACGTGATTTCCTGCAGAAGGTTTTGGTGCAAGCAGTGTTTTGTTGGTATGGGATTTATGCTGCTTCGGAAGAGTCTCGCACGTCCTTGCCTTGGCCGACGTGTCCGGCTCCGGAGCAGCTCCCGTAGAGTTTTTCAGTTGGGCGTTAAGCGTAGAGTCGCCAGTACTTTGAGGCGTTGCGTTGGACTCGGCTGGAAGAATGTTGGGGAATAAAGTGTATTCTGCGACAGGAAGTCTGTGAGGAGGACCTTGGTTTGAATGGAGTGTGCTTGCGGCCTGTAAGCCGATGGAAAGCAGCGACGTCTGATGGTACGGAGACCAAGTAACTGGCAGAACCTGAGAATTGGTAGGCTTCCCGTTTAAGGGACACTTTGGGTGTACCGTCCCGTGTCCAGATAAGGTCCAATCCTTTGACGACGGACATACGGAGTTGACTGTAGCGACCCGTCCGAGAAGGTTTCTTTTTTCGGTGGCTTGCTGGCCGTCGACGTTGGCCTGGCTGTTTTTCTTGCCGCACGACCCTGAGTTCTTTGGCTCTCCCTGGTCAATGATTGAGATAGGTTCCTGCTTTGCCAAATGGCGGGTGTCCGTGTTAAGGCTCAAGTTCGAGTCTTTGTTCAACAACACAGAGGCAGGCACTGGGTTGGCCACCCCTACGTAAGTACCCGGAATGGTACTAATAAGAGCGGCTGAGTTTTTGATCCAAGACCCAGGCGCCAGCTGTGGCGACCCCGGATCTCCGTTCCTTAAGAAGTCTGGGAACATGACCAGTGGCGCCCCCCGTAAAGTCTGGTTAACACTGCTGCTGGTGTTTGGCGTGAGCCGCTGGGAGTTACAGTCGGACCTGGACAAGACCGTGGTCAGGGTGGCTTTCCCACTGGTGTGCACCGGCGTTAACACTGGCATGGGAGGAGTCTTACGTTGGTTGGGTGGGGCGTGTTTATGACGGTGGGATTTGGAGGACAAGTCCAAAGGCATTTCGTACACATCCGGAGGAGACGCCATTTCTCGCTCCAGCTGCGGCGGGGACTTTAAAGGGGACACCGATGACGAGGAGGAATCGCTTTGAGGTTCTAGGCTAGAAGGCGTTCTTGAATAGGTGGTGAGAGCGATGGGGCTTACGTTGACCATGGGAAGAGTGGGATGTGCAGACAGAGTCTGTAAAGCTGTAAGTGCGGAGGACAGCGTGGAGGACAGTGTGCAGGACGTCGTGTCGGTGGAGGCTATGGAGCCGTCGGCCGTAGATGGGATGATGCTATTGCAGTTGGTGAGGGTAATGGAAGGGGCTGTGCTGATTGGTTTATTTGATTCGGTAGTAGCCATTTTAGGGTCAGTGGTTAAGGGTCTTCCAAGAGGCGAGGCAAAAGCATGGGTGTGCATGTCCGAAGGGGTCTGGATTAGACATCGGTCCTGCAAACAGGCGGGCAGCATGGGAAGGGTGAGAGTCGGAGTGACGCCAAACGTGGTAGGCAAGGTAGCTACGCTGAGGGGCTGTCCACAGTTGGCTGGAGGGATGTAAACTAAGGGCTGGCTCGGCGCTAAGACAGTACCGGTGGGAAAGGACAGAGGAAGCTTCTGCACGGTAGGGACCTGAGTGGCGGAGAAGCAGATTCTGCTCATAGTGAATGGGGTAAGGGTGCCAAAGCTAGACGAGACTACTGTGTGGGAGGCCTCCACCGGCTGGCCTGCAATTTGTAATCCAGGGCCCAGGATAGGCTTTTGCTTCATGGAAGGATCCGCGTCGGCAGGCCGGAGAGCAGGGGGTTCTGTGCCCGCCGCTTTCTCCTGTGCCGGAGTCCTGGCAGACTCTAGTTTTTTACCATGTTTACTCGAAGCGGTTTGAACTTTTGTATCCAGCATGTTAGCGGCTTGCTTGGCCTCAAGTGCTCGAGTCTTGCCTCTAGATTTGGACAACGGTGCCGTGACGGCGGGCTCGGAGACGGCAGGGTCCGGGGGTTTCTCCTCTAGTCGCTGGCCAGCTCCAACCTGTGCGCCGCCATCTTCCTGCAGCATCAGGACATCACTTTGGTTGGGCGCTAGTGTTATATCCACCTGAAAAAATAAAAATAAAAAAAAAATCAGCAAATATGCAGAATTAAAAAAATTCTCTGTACCAATCAGGATTATATTTCTACTTTCAGAGAGCAGAGGGGACGATTCTGCTAATCTAATACTCGGCAGCAGAGATGGGCAATTCAACTGTCTGTTTCTAGAACCAGATGATCTGGAGAAGCCAATTAAAGTGGATCTAAAACTGTATCTGAGCAACAAACTGAAAACTAGGATGTAGCGACTAAAAATTAATGCAATATACCAGGGGTATAGCATTAAAATTCAAGGAGGTCCACTATTGCTAAACTCCTGTTAGCTGAAGTCCAAATCTCAAGCTTGTGCTTGAGCGCCCTGCTACATCAGGTGTCCCCATCAGACCCTACATCAGATGTCCCCTTACATCAAGTTTCCCCATCAGAGTGGCCCCCTACATTGGTTGTCCCCATCAGAGTGGCCCCCTACATCAGGTGTCCCCATCACAGTGCCCCCCTACATCAGGTGTCCCCATCAGACCCTACATCAGATGTCCCCCTACATCAGGTGTCCCCATCAGAGTGCCCCCCTACATCAGGTGTCCCCATCACAGTGCCCCCCTACATCAGGTGCATTAGAGTGCCTCCTTACATCAGGTGTCCCCATCAGACCCTACATCAGATGTCCCCCTACATCAGGTGCATTAGAGTGCCTCCTTACATCAGGTGTCCCCATCAGACCCTACATCAGATGTCCCCCTACATCAGGTGTCCCCATCACAGTGCCCCCCTACATCAGGTGTCCCCATCATAGTGCCCCCCTACATCAGGTGTCCCCATCATAGTGCCCCCCTACATCAGGTGTCCCCATCATAGTGCCCCCCTACATCAGGTGTCCCCATCACAGTGCCCCCCTACATCAGGTGTCCCCATCACAGTGCCCCCCTACATCAGGTGTCCCCATCAGACCCTACATCAGATGTCCCCATCACAGTGCCCCCCTACATCAGGTGTCCCATCAGACCCTACATCAGATGTCCCCATCACAGTGCCCCCCTACATCAGGTGTCCCCATCAGACCCTACATCAGATGTCCCCATCACAGTGCCCCCCTACATCAGGTGTCCCATCAGACCCTACATCAGATGTCCCCTTACATCAGGTGTCCCCATCAGAGTGACCCCCTACATCAGGTGTCCCCATCAGACCCTACATCAGATGTCCCCCTACATCAGGTGTCCCCATCACAGTGCCCCCCTACATCAGGTGTCCTCATCACAGTGCCCCCCTACATCAGGTGTCCCCATCACAGTGCCCCCCTACATCAGGTGTCCCCATCAGACCCTACATCAGGTGTCCCCCTACATCAGATGACCTCATCACCAGTACCCACCATATTGGGTCACCCAGCTGTGAAGCTGCAGGCTGTTGTACCCACAGTTGAAATGCTGGCGCTAATGCGAGAAGCGCTAAACAAAAAACGACTGGAGCTCCTTCTTAAACCCTTCCAAGCCAGTGTCATCAGTACAGCGACAGTATATAGTATTAACACTGATCACTGAATTAGTGTCACTGGTGATGTCCGCATTAGTTAGTCAGTCAGTCCCCCCAGAGTCAGTTAGTGTTAGATTTCACGCCACACTATTACAGTCCCATTATAAGTTGCTGGCCACCACCATAAGTATGTAAAAAAGAATGTTTGACCATTCTTTCAAAAGTGTATTTTTCGAGGTCAGGCACTGATGTTGAACGAGAAGGCCTGGCTCGCAGTCTCCGCTCTAATTCATTCAGATCTCGCAGCGCATGCGCAGTAGGGAACCAGGAAGTGAAGCCGTAAGGCTTCCCTTCACGATTCCCTTACTGAAGATGGCGGCGGCGGCATCCTGTGGGACAGGTCGGCTCTTCGGGTGCCGACATTGCGCGTTCTGGACAGGTAAGCGTCCTTATTTTAAAAGTCAGCAGCTGCAGTATTTGTAGCTGCCGACTTAAAAAAAAAAAAAAAAATTGGCGAACCTCCGCTTTAAACTTTGTGTGTGCGCGTGTAAAGGCAAGTGTCCCAATACTTTTGGTAATATAGTGTATATCATAGTTTGTAGACGTTATATAACTTTCACGAAAACTAATCAATATACACTTATTGGGATTTGTTTTTTTAAACCAGAGACATGCAGCAAAATTCATATTGGCCAAAATATATGAAGAAAAAAAAAAGGGGCGGGGGGGGGGGGGGGGGTATTATTGGATTTATATCAGCAAGTAAAATATATATATTTAAAAAAAAAAAAAAATTGGTCTATTTTCCTTTTTTTATATATAATATGAAAAAGGGAAATGGGCTGAAAATGTTATAGGAAACAAACTTATTTTTTTTAATTAATAATAATTATTATTTTTAATAATTATATATTTATTTTTTCTTAAAAAAAAAAAAAAAATTTAATTTATTTACATTTTCGGTCTATTTTACTTACTGAGATAAATCCAATATTTTTTTTATATAATATGAAAAAGCAAAATAGACTGAAAATTTTAAAGAAAAAATAAATAATTATAATAATTATTAATAATAATAATAATTATTATTATTATTATTATTATTATTATTAATTAAAAAAAAAAAAAAAAAAAGTTTTTTTTCTATAACATTTTCAGCCTATTTCCCTTTTTCATATTATAAAAAAAAAAAAAAACAGACCAAAAATGTTTTAAGAAAAAAAATGTTTTTCTTTACTTACTGATATAAATCCAAAACAAATAAAAACAATAGTAAAACTTTATTTTTTTCAAAAATGTTGGCCAATATGTATTCAGCTACATGTCTTTGGTTAAAACAAAAAAATAAATAAAAATATATTCAGTGGTGATCAAATACCACCACCAAAAAATAAAAAATAAATAAATAAAGAAAAAATTTGTGGGTTGGGGGGGAATTATATAAAATTGAATTTGTGCAGTGTTGCATGACGGCACAATTACCAGTTAGGCCTCGTACACACGACCGAAGATTCTCGTCAGGAAAAACCCTGTCCTTTTCCCCCCCGACGAGATTCTTGGTAAGAAACTCTCGGCGCCGGAGCGTACAGACTTTCGTTTCAAAACAACCGCGGTTCTCTTGAAAGGACAGAACGCAGTGACGTCATCGCGTACGACGAGCATGCGTTCGTCACATTCGATGCCGTCGCCGCCATCTTGCTTCACCCTACCTATGCCGTGGAAGCTACCGCGTCAAAGTCATTTCGAGCATGCGCGGGTTTCCACGGCGACAGGCAAGTATTCACACTTTCGGAGCAGGTTCTCTTTTTTTCTCGTTGAGATTCTGGTCAGATTTCCTGACGAGAAACTCGAACGCCTCGTACGCACCAACGGGAATCTCGGCAAGGAGCAGCTTTCTTGCTGGTTTTTGATGACAAAACCGGTCGTGTGTACGAGACCTTACAAGTAGCGGAAAATGGCCTGATCGCGAAGGAGGTAAAACCTTTCCGGAGCAGAAGTGGTTAAATCTGCCACAAAGTGTTTTCCCCTCCTCCTAAGACGACCTTGATCCTCCCTTTCTCGGAAATCCTCGGGGACCGACGCAAACTCTTCACCGCGACCCTCCGGAGTCGGCACAGAACACACAATTCTCCCGAGCGTTGCTGCGCCTTTGTGATCGTCGCTCCCGCCTGGAAAATCCTTCACAGGAGTTCACCGAGTACTTTCCAGAGACGCTCGGGATCGGAGTGCTTTGTACCCATCAGAAGACGTCATGCGGGAGGAACAACAGAAGTACAACCGCAGGCGGCTCTGCCTGAAGAGGCTCCTGACCTCGGTCCCCCCCAAGAGCCGCCAGCGGAGAGAGAAACTCCATTTCACAGAATAAAACTTTTTTGGAGGCTTCATAGCAAAGCTTCTCCAGACTTCTCTCCTGGACTGAAAGTGCTTACCCCAATTCCAAGGTGAGGACTATACGGGCCGTTCAACCGAACCCATGAAAAGAAGGAGAGTTGCTGTCTTTATGATTATTGCTACTTCTAATATATAGTAGAGTACATTCTGTGCCTAGTTTTATATCCGCAGTGTTAGATCACCCAAGGCGGTGCTCTCCAAACTGTGGCCTGAGCTCTGGATGTGGCCCTTGTATGCCTTCATCTGTCCCAATAATGGGGCACAATTCATCACCTACTGACACCAATCATGGGGTACTATCCCCCCCCCACTGACACCAATGCTGGGGCATTATTCCTCCCCCACTGATGGGCACTAATTAATCCCCACTGACACCAATGATTGGGAACTATTCCTCCCACTGATGCGGCACTCTTCATCACCTGACGCCAATCATGGGGTACTACTCCCCCCCTCGACGCCAATCATGGGGCACTATTCCTTCCACCAACACCACTGATAGGGCACTATTCCTTCCACCGACACCACTGATGGGGCACTACTCCCCCCCACCGACGCCAATCATGGGGCACTACTCCCCCCCACCGACGCCAATCATGGGGCACTACTCCCCCCCACCGAAGCCAATCATGGGGCACTACTCCCCCCCCCCCACCAACGCCAATCATGGGGTACTACTCCCCCCCCACCAACGCCAATCATGGGGCACTATTCCTCCCACCGACACCACTGATGGGACACTATTCCTCCCACCGACACCACCGATGGGGCACTATTCCTCCCACCAACACCACTGATGGGGCACTATTCCTCCCACCGACATCAAATGATGGGGCACTATCACCTACTGACGCCAATCATGGGGTAATATTCCCCACCACTGATGGTGCACAATTCCTCCCACTGACACCAATGATGGGGCACCATTTCATCCCTACTGACACCAATGATGGGGGACTATTCCTCCAACTGATGCAGCACCATCACCTACTGACGCCAATCATGGGGTACTATTCCCCACCACTGATGGGACACTATTCCGCCCACTGACACCACTGATGGGACACTATTCCTCCCACTGATGGGACACTATTCCTCCCACTGATGGGGCACTACGCCTCCCACTGATGGGGCACTACGCCTCCCACTGATGGGGCACTACGCCTCCCACTGATGGGGCACTACGCCTCCCACTGATGGGGCACTACGCCTCCCACTGATGGGGCACTACGCCTCCCACCGACACCAATGATGGGGCACCATTTCTCCCCCACTGATGGGCACCAATTCATCCCTACTGACACCAATGATGGGGCACTATTCCTCCTACTGACGGGACACTATTCCTCCAACTGACCCCACTGATAGGGCACTATTCCTCCCCCACTAAAACCACTGATGGAGCACCAATTCCCCCCACTTATACCAATGATGGGTCACTATCGCTCCCACTGATGCAGCACTATTCATCACCTACTGACGCTAATCATGGGGTACAATCCCCCCCCCCCACTGACACCAACGATGGGGCACTATTCCTTCCACTGATGGGGCACGGTTTACTCTCATGGCATTTTCTACTCATACAGACTACAGCTCAGCCCCTAAAGTCTGAAGGACAGTAAACTGGCCCTTTGTTTGGAAAGTTTGGAGACCCCCTGATCTCAGGCACTGCTGCCTCTGAAATTGCTAGTCTCTCGGGATTTGGAGTGAGGATTAGGCAAGGTCAGCAGTGTGCTGCTCACGGTTCTCCTTTTGCTGGAGAGAAAGCTGCACCGGAAAACTTGCAGCGCACGGAATCCCCTGCTTCCTTTATTGTGTGGCTCTGTGCTTCATTCCTCCTCTCCACTGTTCCTTGAATATTTTCCCACCAGTCCCCAGATCCCCATTCATCGGGGGAGGCAGCTCTGCCTTGAGGAAGCAAACCCCCCCCCCCCCAAGACTGTTCATTGTGCATGGAAGGAAAATCCACATAAAAAAGGCAAATCTCACCTTGGAGAGGACACTGCTCACACAACGCTCTTCGCACCCCAGGGACTGTGTACTGCTCAATTTGGATTCTTCATCAGAGAGAGGCGTCCTTCTGTCAAAAACCAAGGTGAGAAGATGACGGGTCGCGGTGTGGTCTGAGGGACCGGACATCATGCAGTATAAGGTCATGTCAACTGGTGGCGGACTATCAGTGATGCACAAGTTGGAGGGTGAAGTAGCATCAGTACGGTGGTGAGGAGTGAAGCGCACGCCGCTGTGGTGGCAGAGAGTGAAGAGTATGAGAGTGTGGTGGCAGAGAGTGAAGAGTACGAGAGTGTGGTGGCAGAGAGTGAGGAGTACGAGAGTGTGGTGGCAGAGAGTGAAGAGTACGAGAGTGTGGTGGCAGAGAGTGAAGAGTACGAGAGAGTGGTGGCAGAGAGTGAGGAGTACGAGAGAGTGGTGGCAGAGAGTGAGGAGTACGAGAGAGTGGTGGCAGAGAGTGAGGAGTACGAGAGTGTGGTGGCAGAGAGTGAAGAGTACGAGAGTGTGGTGGCAGAGAGTGAAGAGTACGAGAGTGTGGTGGCAGAGAGTGAAGAGTACGAGAGTGTGGTGGCAGAGAGTGAAGAGTACGAGAGTGTGGTGGCAGAGAGTGAAGAGTACGAGAGTGTGGTGGCAGAGAGTGAAGAGTACGAGAGTGTGGTGGCAGAGAGTGAAGCGTGCGCCAGTGTCGTGGCACAGAGTGAAGCGTGGGCTGGAAGAGAGAGAGAGAGAGAGAGAGAGAGAGAGAGAGAGAGAGAGAGAGAGAGAGAGAGAGAGAGAGAGAGAGAGAGAGAGAGAGAGAGAGAGAGAGAGAGAGAGAGAGAGAGAGAGAGAGAGAGAGAGAGAGAGAATTAAAATATATATATAATGGCCCGGATTCAGATACATTTGCGTATCTTCTTTCGGCGGGCGTAGCGTATCTCAGATACACTACGCCGTCGTAACTTACAGCGACAGGTC
>NC_053497.1:172314541-172349541 GCF_905171775.1 Rana temporaria | reverse complement strand
GATCTTTGTACTCCGTGTAAAATCTTTTTTCTTGGCGTCCATTGAGGGGGGACGCAGCGTTGTAAAATAGTCTAGGACGTGAGTTATATTACCTTAAAATCTTCCTGTAGGGGGCAGTATAACCCGATTGTCTCCAATCGGCTGAATCTTGTGTCCCTTTATTAGCGAAATCATCTATTGGAGGGACACAGGGCTGTAGTTGATTGGAGACAATTGGGATATACTGCCACCTACAGGAAGATTTGAAAGTAGAGTAGTCTAGGACATGGGGGTTATACTACCTTCAAAGCATCCCGTAGGGGGCAGTATAACCCGATTGTCTCATATCAACTTAATCCTGTGTCTCTTATGGAGTTTTCTTGATCATCCATTGACGGACACAGGAATGTAGAACAGTCTTTTGGATTATATTGCCTTCAAATCCTCCTGTAGACGGCAGTATAACCCAATAGTCTGAGATCAACTGATTGCCTTGTCCTCCTGTAGACGGCAGTATAACCCAATAGTCTGAGATCAACTGATTGCCTTGTCCTCCTGTAGACGGCAGTATAACCCAATAGTCTGAGATCAACTGATTGCCTTGTCCTCCTGTAGACGGCAGTATAACCCAATAGTCTGAGATCAACTGATTGCCTTGTCCTCCTGTAGACGGCAGTATAACCCAATTGTCTGAGATCAACTGATTGCCTTGTCCTCCTGTAGACGGCAGTATAACCCAATTGTCTGAGATCAACTGATTGCCTTGTCCCTTAATGGGTTTTATGGTCTGTTGAGGGACACAGGGTTGTAGAGGAGCCATGACATGTGGGTTAAAACAGCCTTTACATTCTTCTGTAGGTGGCAGTATAACCCGATTGTCTCATACCAATTTACTCCGGTGTCCCTTAATGAACACAGGATTGTGGAATAGTCTGAGATTTGGGTTACACTACTTTCAAATCTTCCTGTAGGTGGCAGTATAACCCAAGTGTCTCCAATCAACTACATCCTGTGTCCCTTAACCACTTAAGCCCCGGACCAATATGCTGCTAAATGCCCAAAGGCGTTTTTACAATTCGGCACTGCGTCGCTTTAACAGACAATTGCGCGGTCGTGCGACGTGGCTCCCAAACAAAATTGACGTCCTTTTTTCCCCACAAATAGAGCTTTCTTTTGGTGATATTTGATCGCCTGTGCGGTTTTTATTTTTTGCGCTATAAACAAAAAAGAGCGACAATTTTGAAAAAAATACAATATTTTTTACTTGTTGCTATAATAAATAGCCCAATTTAAAAAAAAAAAAAAAAAACACATTTTTTTTCCTCAGTTTAGGCCGATACATATTCTTCTACATATTTTTGGTTAAAAAAAAAAAAAAAAAATCGCAATAAGCGACTGGTTTGCGCAAAAGTTATAGCGCCTACAAAATAAGGGACAGAATTATTTTTTTTTACTAGAAATGGCGGCGATCTGCGATTTTGATTGGGACTGCGACGTTATGGCGGACACATCGGACACTTTTGACGCCATTCACATTTATACTGCGATCCCTGCTATAAATATGCACTAATTACAGTATAAATGTGACTGGCATTGAAGGGGTTAACACTAGGGGGTGAGGAAGGGGTTTAATGTGTGTCCTATATTGTGTTCTTACTGTGTGGGGGAAGGGGGGTGACTGGGGGAGTGACCGATCTGTGTCTCTATGTACAAGGGACACAGATCCGTCTCCTCTCCAGAGACAGCACCGCTGTCTCTGTGTAAAACGGCAATGAGAGATGATCTCATATGTTTACATGTGAGATCATCTCTCATTGGCCGCACAGATCGCATCGCAAACGGACACTCTGATTGGCCGTTCGCGGCGATCTGTGATTGGCTGTGTCCAAGGGACACGATCAGCATAGCAGTTCCCCGCTGCGCAATCTGGAGCGCGCGCGGGGAACGCGCAAAGGGGCGGACGTCAATTGACATCCACTTGGATTTTGGGATCCGCGCTGTAGCCGTCATTTGACTATAGCGCGGATCCCAAGAGGTTAATGAGCGTTATCCACTATTAAGGGACACAGGGTTGGAGGAGGGAGTCATGACATGTGGGTTATGCAGCCTTCAAATCTTCCTGTAGGTGGCAGTATAACCCAATTGTCGCATATAAACGGAATCCTGTGTCTCTTAATGAACAAGAAAGAAAAGTTTTGGTACTTGACCAAAAAATAAAATAAAAATAAAAATATTTTAATGTTCATTAAGGGACACAAGATCCAGTTGATGCGAGTAAGTTGGGTTACACCGCTGCCTGCCTGTTGTCCACTGAGGGGGAAAAGGATTGTAGAATTTCCGGACATATGGGTTATACTGCCTTCCGATCCTCCTGTAGGAGGCAGTATAACCCAGTTGTTTTAAAATTAATTGATTCCCTTGTCCCTTAGGCAATGTTAATATACAGAAATGATGGCAAGTACAAAAATGCAGATTTGCTTATCGTTCAATAAGGGGCACGGGATTAAGAGACATGATATGAGACAATTGGGTTATACTGCCACCTACAGGAGGCTATGGAGCCAGTATAACCCGTATGTCAGACAACTCGAAAATCACGTGCCCCAACCAAAGCGCAACAGAGAGGCGGCAGCATAACCCAATTGTCTTACATCACCTGAACCCAGTGTCCCTTAATGAACGTTATAATACAGATTTTACGATAAGTACAAAACAAAAAAACACACACACCTTTTGTTAATCGTTCTTTAAAGGGACACTTGACCTTAGACAACTGGGTTATACCACCACCTACAGGAATATTTGAAGGCAGTGTAACCCAAATCTCAGGACTATGGTACAATCCTGTGTCCCTCAACGGAAAGGAAGTTCATTAAAAAGGACACTAGATTCAGTTGATTTGAGACAATTGGGTTATACTGTCACCTACAGGAGGACTCGTGTATCACAAGACTACTGTACAATCCTGTGTCCCTCAAGGGACACAGGATTGTAAAAATAGCGCTGCTATACCGCCTTAAAAAATCGTGCCCTGCAGGCTTCAATGTGAAAGCCCGAAGGCTTTCACACTGAAGCGGTGCGCTAGCAGGACCGCTCCAAAAGTCCTGAAAAACGTGTCAGTTTGAAAGGGGTATAAGGGACAAAGGATTCAATTGATCTGGGGAAAAAAAATGGGTTATGCTGCCTGCAGGAGGACTTGGAGGCAGAATAACTCATGTCAGACTATTCTACAATGCTGTGTTCTTCAATGGGAGCCAATGCCTCTCCCTTTTGGGGAGCAATGCACACATTTTCCTTTCGAGGGACCCATTCACGCCTCTATTTTGGGGGAACCCATTCAAGCCTTTCCCTTTGGTGGGGGACTCATTTTTCAGGGGGACCCATTCACGACTTTCCCGTTTTTTTGGGGGGGGGGAGACTTTTTGGGGGAGCCAACAATGCCTCTCCCTTTCGGAGAACCATTCACACTTCTTTGGGGAAACCCAATTACGCCTCCCCATTTTGGGGGGACCCATTCATGCCTCTCCATTTGGGGGGGGGGGATCATTTTTTTCAGGGGAGCCGACGCCTCTCCCTTTCGGGGAGCAACACATTTCCCTTTCGAGGGACCCATTCACGCCTCTCTATTTTGGGGGGACCCAAACATTTCCCTTTGGGGGGGGACGGGACAAATTCACAACCTCTCCATTTGGGGGGGGGAGCATTTTTCAGGGGGAACCATTTACGCCTTTCCCTTTTTTGGGGGGGGGGGAGACTTTTTGGGGGAGCCAACAATGCCTCTCCCTTTTGGGGAACCATTCACGCCTCTTTGGGGGAATCCAATTACGCCTCTCCATTTTGGGGGGGACCCATTCATGCCTCTCCATTTGGGGGGGAGCATTTTTTTCAGGGGAGCCAACGCCTCTCCATTTTGGGGAGCCACACATTTCCCTTTCGAGGGACCCATTCACGCCTCTCTATTTTGGGGGGACCCATTCAAGCCTTTCCCTTTGGGGGGGGAGCATTTTTCAGGGGGAGCCATTTTTACGCCTTTCCCTTTTTGGGGGGGGCACCTTTCGGGGGAGCCAACAATGCCTCTCTCTTTCGGGGAACCATTCACGCCTCTTTGGGGGAACCCAATTATGCCTCTCCATTTTGGGGGGGACCCATTCATGCCTCTCCATTGGGGGGGGGGGGGAGAAGCATTTTCCCGGGGGACCCATTCACGCCTTTCCCTTTGGAGGGGGACCCATTCACTCCTTTCCCTTTGGAGGGGGACCCATTCACGCCTTTCCCTTTGGGGGGTGAACCCATTCACGCCTTTCCCTTTGGGGGGGGACCCATTCACGCCTTTCCCTTTGGGGGGGGGGACCCATTCATGCCTTTCCCTTGGGGGGAGACCCATTCACGCCTTTCCCTTGGGGGGGGGCCCCATTCACGCCTTTCCCTTGGGGGGGGGCCCATTCACGCCTTTCCCTTTGGGGGGGGGGGCCCATTCACGCCTTTCCCTTTGGGGGGGACCCATTCACGCCTTTCCCTTTGGGGGGGACCCATTCACGCCTCTCCCTTTGGGGGGTGGACCCATTCACGCCTCTCCCTTTGGGGGGTGGACCCATTCACGCCTTTCCCTTTGGGGGGGGGACCCATTCACGCCTTTCCCTTTGGGGGGGGGACCCATTCATGCCTTTCCCTTTGGGGGGGGGACCCATTCACGCCTTTACCTTTGGGGGGGGACCCATTCACGCCTTTCCCTTTGGGGGGGGACCCATTCACAACTTTCCATTTTGGTGCTTTGTATTATGTTTCGCGTTAACATGCGTCGCCCCTAAGGCAGCCTATTCATTTGAATGGGCTTCCAACACACCAGCAGACATACCTCCGCCATTTTTAGCGCGCTAGTGCGTTACAATGCCCCCAGAGTGCTCCGTATGCCGTGTGGCGCACATTACCGCAAAGCGTAGGTGTAAACAAGCCCAGAAACAGGCAAGGTTTTCTCTAGCCTGTTCTTGACTTTGTCGTTGGCGAGCTACCCTCCTTCAGAAAATACCACTTGCCTCTTATTGCAGTCTGCCCCTTCCTGTCCCGGTGACCCCCGTCACCCCAGTCAGGAGAATTCTTCAAAGTGGAGTCACGGGCAGCAATAAAAACCTGACAGATGTCATAACCCCTCCCCCATCGGCAGCCGCGTGCAGGATGAGACAGAAAGTTCTCCCACATCAGTCGGGCTCCGGGGGGGGGCCCCCCAGTGAATAGTCCCCCTTACTCGACACTTTCCCAGTTAGCAGCTCCACTTCACGTCAATTACGGGGTCACGCCCCTGTGACACAGAGCAGAGGTGACCCCACTGGCAGCAACTGTCGTTGCCCCCACCTCCCCCACCCCGGTGTCACCCGAGCCCTTTACACCAAGTTCGGGGGGGGGGGGGGGGAGGCTCACGACGGCTAGCTGCCGAGTTAACCCCTTCACAACCACGTTTGGTGCAGAACTCCAGACCGATATCGGAGGCACGAATGAAAGCAGCTCTGTAGTCATTATTACATCATTCAATATATAGATTTTTTATAACACAAGCAGTTTAAAAAGTACCCAAATATGACCTAAAAATCAACCTCTTGTGGTCTTCATACAGCAGAGCTCAGACTTGGGCAGGGGTGGGGGGGGTGGAGAAGTCGTACAAAAAGCCCATTAATGCTGATAGGAAAGAGCAAAGTTAGAGCGATGAGCTCATCACTGTGCTGCTTCTTCTTTCACTGCCCAGTCACTGACCGGGGGCAAGTCCATGATCACCTGGGGGGGGGGGGCAAGTCCATGATGACCTCGGGGGGGGGGCAAGTCAACGATGACCCGGAGGGGGGGGGGGGGGGGGGGGGGGGGGGGGGGGGGGGGGGGGGGGGGGGGGAGTCCATGATGACCCGGAGGGGGGGAAAGTCCATGATGACCCGGAGGGGGGGCAAGACCATGATGACCCGGAGGGGGGGGCAAGACCATGATGACCCGGTGGGGGGGGGGGCAAGACCATGATGACCCGAAGGGGGGGGGAGGCAAGACCATGATGACCCGGAGGGGGGGGGGCAAGACCATGATAACCCGGAGGGGGGGGGGGGCAAGTCCATGATGACCCGGAGAGGGGGGAAGTCGATGATGACCCGGAGGGGGGGGGGGCAAGTCCAGGACGACGACCTGGGCTCATCACTGTGCTGCTTCTTCTTTCACTGCCCAGTCACTGACAACCTGGGGGCAAGTCCATGATGACCTGGGGGGGCAAGTCCATGACAACCCAGAGGGGGGGGCAAGTCCATGATGACCCGGAGGGGGGGGCAAGTCCATGACGATGACCTGGGGGGGGGGGGGCAAGTCCATGATGACACGGAGGGGGGGCGCAAGTCCAGGACGACGACCTGGGCTCATCACTGTGCTGCTTCTTCTTTCACTGCCCAGTCACTAGGGGCAAGTCCATGATGACCTGGGGGGGGGGGGGCAAGTCCATGATGACCTAGGGGGGGGCAAGTCCATGATGTCCCGGAGGGAGGGGCAAGTCTATGACGACAACCTGGGGAGGGGAGGGCAAGTCCGGGATGACGACCTGGGGGCAGAGGAAGTGGGTTGCTTTATGCTGGCCTTAAAGGCTCACACTGCCCAGTCACTGACAACCTGGGGGGAGGCAAGTCCATGATGACCTGGGGGGGGGGGGGGGCAATTCTAGGACGACGACCTGGGGGACTCCAACCACATAGCAAACAACATATATTCACACACACAAGGCCCGTTTTACCTGCCAAGGGATTTGTATTCCGGTCCATCCAGTCCTGAAGTTTGCACAGCTCTGCCACACAGCACAGCTTTGGCAGGGCAAGAGACTTGATGGCTTTCGGCGGCGCTTTTAACACTTACAGGCCTTGTCCCTCCCCCAGCCTGTGATCGCAAGAAGGCGACGACTGACGAGCTCATTCCTTGGCCACTCTGCTCTCTCCTCCTACCAGCATGTCCCCCACATTGACTGGCCCCTTGTGATGCTGCTGCTGCCGCTTCTTCTCCCAGTGTGAGCTCTGTTGTACAGGAATTGCAAGAGGTTGATAAAAGTAAAAATTTGGGTATAATAATCATTATTTTAAAAAATAAAATAAAAAAATGTTCTCTCTCCCCATCCACTTAACACTCTTACATTCCTAACACACAAAGGCGATCTGCAGTGGATTTTCAGAGGGCAGCTAGAAGGTGATCTGTTCCCTTCTCCCCACCAGTTTTAACCCTGCTAAGAGGTTGGACCGCTGCGCCACAACCGAACGTGGCGCGGCCCCTTTCACTAATAGTGGCCACATGGACAGCCCCAAGCAGCCTCATTTAGGTGCATGGTAAAAATCAGGCGGCTGAGCCCCTGGCCAACCCGTATGAAGGATGGAGGTTCCTAACCCTTCCCACCCTGTCATAGTGCATGGGGGCAGGGCCACTGATAGGGGGGGGGGGGGGGACCACCAGTCCTCCTGTAGGGGGCCCGGGCACACAGGGGGCCCCAAACAGCAGGGGGAATTAGTATTTGGCGGAGGGGCAGTTACAGAAGGATGCCCTGTGCAGCTCTCTGCAGCAGCTGAAAGCCAGTTTCTCCCCCTCCTGCCGGCTTTCAGCTGCTGCAGGGAGAGACACAGACACGGGGCACTGTTCCTGTAATTGCTTCCCCGACACCGATCCTCCTTCCTGTCTGCTTCTGATCCAACCGCCCTCCGTGTGCCCCCATGTCACTGTGAATATAATAATAATAATAATAATAATAATAATAATAATAATAATAATAATAATAATAATAATATTTAATTTTATTTTTTTATTACCGTATTTTTCGGCGTATAACACGCACTTTTTTCCCCCTTAAAATCAGGGGGAAATCGTGGGTGCGCGTTATATGCCAATCCGCCATTATGATTGCCCCTCGTCGGTGTCTTGCCTGGCATACATCGCGGCCTTGTCCGGTCCGGCGTCCGTCTGCGGCCTTGGTGGTGTCCTCCCCGCTTCTCCCGTGCGGTCTCTGAGCGCCGCCGCCGACATATACCGAGCGCAGTACACTCGGCTAAGCTCGGCCACGCTCGCGGTCACGCCCTGTCCCGCCTCCTAGCCTTTATGCGAGAGGAGCCAAGCCTGGCCGAGTGTACCGCGCTCGGTATAGGCTTAGAGACAGCGCGGGAGAAGCGGGGAGGACACCACCAAGGCCGCAGACGGACGCACGCCAATTCACACAGTTTCTCTGTTATGTTGGTGTCCGCCAATAATGATTTTAGTGTATTTTTTGTGAAAATATGGCCTTGATATATTGGGGGGGGGCCCTGCCATGTAGACTGAATGGGGCCCCGTGATTATTAACAGGAGCCCTTTGCATGGGGGCATCAGAAAGAACCTGGAAAAGAAAGTGGCCTTCTGATGACGCAGGAAAAAGAAGAAGATGGCGGCACAGGACCCAACAACTCTTGAGTGCAAGTCATCAGGGGGCCACCAGCTGGCTTTCCCTGGTTCTTGCACACCCCCTGATGAAGTGCGCACAGAGGTCACCCTCAAGAATCCAGAGGAGAGCATCCCCCTAATGACGTGTCACGGCATGTGCAGGTTAAATCGTCAAGAAACTGGAAAACAAACCAGCCCCCTGGAGATGCGCCGCAGCACATGGAGGTCATCAGCAAAAACACAAGAGAGCCGCCTTCTAATTAGGTGTTGCGGCACATTGAGAGCATCAGCAAGAACCCGGAAGAGGGCAGAGTCCTAATCATGTGTCACGGCATATGCATGTCACCTAGAAGGCTTAGAAGCTCCCTGGTGATGTGATGATGCACATAGGGGTCATAAGCAGGAACCAGGAAGCAGGAACCGAGAACAGCCCCCTAATAACAACATGTTGCAGCGCATGGAGGGCTTCAAGCAAGAACCCAGGAAGAAAGAGCGGCTCCCTTGATAATGTTAAGCATTGGGAGGCAAGAACCTGGAAGAGAACAACCCCCTAATTATGTTTTACAGCACATGGAGCTCATCAGCAAGAACCCAGAAGAAAGAGCGCCCCCTAGTGAGGTGCTGCAGCACATAAATATCAATAACAAGAACTTTGGATAGCAGCCCCCTGAAGAAGACATGCTGCCGTGAATAGAGGTCATCAGCAAGAATCCAGAAGAAAGGGTGCCTCCCCTGATATGTAGCATGGAGGTCAACAGCAAGAAGAACCCAGAAGAGCATCCCCCTGATGATGTGTCATGCAGGTCATCAGCAAGAAAGAGAACCTCCCTCGATAATGTGTAGCATGGAGGTCATCAGCAAGAACCCAGAAGAGAGGGCGGGCCTCTAATGACGTATTGCTGTGCATGGAGATTATCAACAAGAACTTTGGAGTGAAGCCCCCCCTTGATAATGTGTAGCATGGAGGGCATCAGCAAGAACTCTGAAAAAAGAGCACCCCCCTTGATAATGTGTAGCATCAGCAGGAACCTGGAAGAGACAGCAGCAGCCCCCTAATTATATGTCATAGAGCATGGAGATCATCAGCAAGAACCCGGAAGTGGGCAGTGCCCTAATAATGTGACAGGGCATATGCATGTCAACAGCAAGAACCCAGAAGACGAAGCAGCTCCCTGATGTGATGATGCACATGGAGGTCATCAGCAAGAACCGGGAAGAGAGAACGGCCCTCTAATAACATGTTGCAGCGCATGGAGGTCATCAGCAAGAACCCAGGAGGAAAGAGCGCCTCCCCCGATAGTGTGTAGCATGGAGGTCATCAGCAAGAACTCAGAAGAGTGAATGGCCCCCTGATGAATTGCTGTTGAGCATGGCGGTCTTGTCAACAAGAGCCCGGAAGAGAGAGCAGCCTCTAATGATGCGTTGAGGGCATCAGCAAGAACTCTGAAGAAAAGAGCACCCCCACTTGATAATGTGTAGCAATGAGGTCATCAGCAGGAACCTTGGGAGAGCAGCATGGAGCTCATCAGCAAGAACCCAGAAGAGAGGACGGGCCCTCTAATGACGTATTGAAGCGCATGGAGATCATCAGCAAGAACCCGGAAGAGAGCAGCCCCCTAATGATGTGTTGAGGGCAATAGCAAGAACTCTGAAGAAAGAGCACCCCCCCCCCCCATGATAATGTGTAGCATGGAGGTCATCAGCAGGAACCTGGAAGAGACAGCGACCCCCCAATTATATGTCATAGATCATGGAGATCATCAGCAAGAACCCGGAAGTGGGCAGTGCCCTAATAATGTGTCAGGGCATATGCATGTCAACAGCAAGAACCTAGAAGAAAAAGCAGCTCCCTGATGATACACATGGAGGTCATCCCCAGAACCAGGAAGAGAGCACGGCCCTCTAACATGTTGCAGCGCATGGAGGTCACCAACAAGAACCCAGGAGGAAAGACCGCCTCCCCCGATAGTGTGTAGCATGGAGGTCACCAGCAAGAACTTGAAAGAGCAAATGGCCCCCTGATGACGTGCCGTGGAGCATGAAGGTCATCAGCGAGAACCCGAAAGACAGATGTCCCGTGACGATTTCGCAAACAAGATGGCGCTGGACCTAACTTGCGGTAATTGATTAGAGGATTGCAACAGCACAACACTGGATCTGCCAGAGCATGTATTCCAAGGATAATCCACAAAAACAACAACAACAAAAACAACAATAACAACAACAACAGGTAAAAAAAAAAAAAAAAAGAGAGAAGTCACTGTGGGGGTGAGGTTCCTCTTTAAGGCGTGTCTGCTGTATCTGCCCGGGGTTCAAAGGCTTCCCATAAACCGTAAGCAATGTTCCTGCTTGCAATTAATGGGCCGTCTCAGATCTCTCGGGGGCGAGGCTGAGCGGCTCTGGCAGTCGGAGGATCTCATTATCATAGATTGTCCGGCTTGTAGGAAACTCTCGCTGCGAACGGCAGCGCAAAACAAGGATGGAGAAGCGTTCCACGCCCTTTGTTCTCCTACAGATATCTTCCTGTCTGTGGCCAACCCACTAATTCCACCAAGCCAACCGCATCTCCAATCCTACCTAAAAGAACCCCCCCCCCCCCCCCCCAAGGCTGCGGATTCCCCTTTAAGCCTCCAACGTCGGAGTGAGTTGAATCGGAGCGACGGTAACGATTAGCTGATATAAGCCGTCCCCTTCACAGGATAGCAGCTACGCATATCCTGCTTTACTGAGCGTTCACTAATCACAGATGGCGTGCGGATGGCCAGCCGGTTTAACCCATTCATCAGCCACTGTCACATCTTCCCACATACACAGAGCACGCTGCGAGACCGGGCGGACAGGCCAGGAAGTGTCACGCAGACCTTCAGGGTACGGACGCTACACACGCCTTTAAAAAAAACACACACAACACATATTTTCTACGCGCAACAAAGCGCAAATGAGATCTAGGCTGCTCTAGAGGCATTGCGATCCTTCATTGAAAAAGGATTCCCGTGGGATCATCTTATGAGATCACGAAGGTCAAGGAAAAGTGTTTTCATTTCACTGGAAATTTTCAACAAACGCAAGAAGATTGTGGTAACATTTTATCATCTTGGTGAAATACGTGGGAAGGTGAAATTACGTTGACTTTAGAGGGTGCAATGGCCTTTATGGCTCCTGAGGGTCACAAGAGTTCCTTTCAACTATCAGGGACCTTTTCCAATGCCCAAAAAAAAAAAAGTCCAGGATAGTTGAAAGGAGCTCTCATAACCCTCAGGAAGCCATAAAGGCCATTAGTAATTCCTTCTCACAGATTTCACCAAATTGATAAAACGTTACCACAATCTTCTTACGTTTGTCGAAAACCTTTTTTCTTGACCTCCGTGGAATCCTTTTTCAATGAAGGATCATCTTATAAGACCACGAAGGTCAAGGAAAAAATGGTTTTAAATTTCCTTGAAAATTTTCGACCAATGTAAGAAGATTATGGCAACATTTTATCATTTTGGTGAAATACGTGGGAAGGTGAAATTACGTTGACTTTAGAGGGTACAATGGCCTTTATGGCTCCTGGGGGTTATCAGAGCTCCTTTCAAATATCCTGGACCTTATCCAATGCCAAAGAAAAGTACAGGATATTTGAAAGGAGCTTTCTTAAGCCTCAAGAAGCCATAAAGAACATTAAACCCTCTAAAGCCAATGTAATTCCTTCCCACATATTTCATCAAAAATGATAAAATGTTGCCACAATCTTCTTACGTTTGTCGAAAAATTTCAGGGTGATTAAAACCCTTTTTCTTGACCTTCGTGATCTCATAAGATGATCCCACGGGAATCCTTTTTCAATGAAGGATCATCTTAACATCACGAAGGTCAAGGAAAAATGGTTTTAATTTCCTTGAAAATTTTTGACCAAAGTAAGAAGATTGTGGCAACATTTTATCATTTTGGTGAAATAACGTTGACTTTAGAGGGTGCAATGGCCTTTATGGCTCCTGGGGGTTATCAGAGCTCCTTTCAAATATCCTGGACCTTATCCAATGCCAAAAAAAAAGTCCAGGATAGTTGAAAGGAGCTCTCATAACCCTCAGGAAGCCATAAAGGCCAATAAACCCTCCAAAGCCAATGTAATTCCTTCTCACATATTTCACCAAATTGGTAAAACGTTGCCACAATCTTCTTACGTTTGTCGAAAACTTTTCTTCTTGACCTTCGTGATCTCATAAGTTGATCCCACAGAAATCCTTTTTCAATGAAGGATCATCTTATAAGATCATGAAGGTCAAGGAAAAGAGGTTTTAAAATTCCTTGAAAATTTTCGACCAATGTAAGAAGGTTGTGGCAACATTTTATCCTTTTGGTGAAATACGTGGGAAGGTGAAATTACGTTGACTTTAGAGGGTGCAATGGCCTTTATGGCTCCTGGGGGTTATGAGAGCTCCTTTCAAATATCCTGGACCTTATCCAATGCCAAAAAATAAGTCCAGGATAGTTGAAAGGAGCTTTCTTAACCCTCAAGAAGCCATAAAGACCATTAAACCCTCTAAAGCCAATGAAATTCCTTCCTTCCCACATATTTCACCAAAAATGATAAAATGTTGCCACAATCTTCTTACGCTTGTCGAAAAATGTTCAGGGAAATTAAAAACTTTTTTTCTAGACCTTTGTGATCTCATGAGATGACCCCACGGCAATCCTTTTTTAATGAAAGATCATCTTATAAGATCACGGAGGTCAGGGAAAAATGGTTTTAATTTCCTTGAAAATTTTCGACCAATGTAAGAAGATTGTGGCAACATTTTATCAGTTTGGTGAAACACGTGGGAAGGTTAAATTACGTTGACTTTAGAGGGAGCAATGGCCTTTACGGCTCCTGGAGGTTATGAGAGGGAGTTCTGAGATCACGAAGGTCAAGAAAAAAAAATTGCCCCCCTTTCCCTGAAATTTTTCAACAAACGTAAGAAGATTGTGACAACATTTTATCATTTTTGGTGAAATATGTGGGAAGCAATTACATTGGCTTTAGAGGGTTTAATGGCTTTTATGGTTCCTGAGGGTTAAGAAAGCTCCTGTCAACTATCCTGGACCTTTTTTTTGGCATTGGATAAGGTCCGTGATGGTTGAAAGGAGCTCTCATAACTCTGGCAATATGTTATCATTTTGGTGAAATATGTGGGAAGGTGAAATTTACGTTGACTTTAGAGGGTGCAATGGCTTTATGGCTCCTGGGGGTTATAAGAGCTCCTTTCAACCATCACAGACCTTATCCAATGCCAAAAATAAAATAAAAGGTCCAGGACAGTTGAAAGGAGCTTTCTTAACCCTCAGGGTTAAGATTGTGGTAACGTTTTTATCATTTTTGGTAAAATATGTGGGAAGGAATTACATTGGCTTTAGAGGGTTTAATGGCTTTTATGGCTCCTGAGGGTTAAGAAAGCTCCTTTCAACTATCCTGGACCTTTTTTTGGGCATTGGATAAGGTCCGTGATGGTTGAAAGGAGCTCTCATAACCCCTAGGACCTATAAAGCCATTGCACCCTCAAAAGTCAACGTAAATTTCACCTTCCCACATATTTCACCAAAATGATAAAAATCACAACCACAATCTTCTTATGTTTGTCGAAAATTTTCAAGGAAACGAAAACATTTTTCCTTGACCTTTGTGATCTCATAAGATGATCCCACGGGAATCCTTTTTCAATTAAGGCTTGAATGCCTTCAGGAGCAACCTGGATCTCATTTGCGTATCGTTACGCGGAGAAAATAAGTGTCTTTTTTTTGGCATTGAAAAACACCCCCTCGTTAGCCTCATTATTTTACATTTACGAAAAAAAAAAAAACACAAACCCCCCCTCCCCAAAAGAAAGGCGTGGAAAGCAAATGGTACACAAACAAAATTAAATGCACTGAAATAAAGAAGAAAAAAAGAAAAAGAGGTAACAATACAAATACAAAAGAACACTAAATGAAACAAATTAAATATAGAGATGCACTGGAATTTCAACAGCCGAAAATTGTGTTTTCGGCATTTTGCAGATAAAGATTTTGCCGCAATTTTACCGTGCTGATGGTGTGTCTTTCATAGGTTGTGTGCTTTAAAAAACAGCATCAAATAACGTAACACTGATGCGTTTTCAATGCATTTCAACAGGGAGGTGCGTTTGGTCCATTGCACTTCCGTTGTAGCGTTAAAAAATCCATGTGAAGCCATACATAGAAATGAAAAGGGATGCATTTCTTCTTGAGCTTTTCTTGCGATAAAATAAAAAAAGTGCGATAATGGCCGACAACAATAAATGTATATCCATTTAACCGCTTCACATACCTATAGTGAAATGACAGCCGCAAGGTGGCTCTGTCATCCTGGGCGGCCGTCATATGACGTCCTCGGCTTCCTGGACGCTAGGGGGCGCGCACGCCCGCCGCGTCACTCGAGAGTTGATGCGCGTGCCTGGCCCCCACCAGTTACTGAGCCGTCAACCTGGATCTCTGTGTGTAAACACAAATCCACATCCGGTCAGGGAGAGAGGAGACCGATGGTGTCTTCCTTGTACATAGGGACACCGATCAGTCACCTCCTCCCCCCACAGTTAGAATCACTCCCTGGGGAACACATTTAACCCCTTGATCTCCCCCTAGTGTTAACCCCTTCCCTGCCAATGACATTTATACAGTAATCACTGGCTATTTATAGCACTGTTCGCTGTATAAATATCAATGGTACCAAAATAGTGTTGATCTGTCCACCACAATATCGCAGATAACCGCCATTATATAGAAAAAAAAACAACACATACACACACACACACACACACACTATCCCCTATAACTTTTGCATTAACCAATCAATATACGCTTATTGCGATTTTTTTTACCAAAAATATGTAGAAGAATATGTATTGGCCTGAACTGAGAAAAAAAATGTGTTCTTTTTTTTTCAATGTGATATTTGTTATAGCAAAAAGTAAAAAATATTTTTTCAAAATGGTCTGTCTTTTTTATAGCGCAAAAAATAACTGCAGGAGGTGATCAAAATACCACCAAAAGAAAGCTCTATTTGTGGCCGGTATTGAAGTGGTTAAATTCATATTAATAAAAAAGAAAGAAAAAAAGAAGAAGGAGAAAGGAAGAATACATGTAGAAAAGTGAAAAAAGTAAAAGTAAAAATTTAAGAAAAAAAGTACAACTGCAAGATGGCGCTAAAGAAAATCCCCCCACCAAAAAAAACTTCCAAACACACCTTTGAAATATAAAATATATAGCTACAATACATAAAATAATCAAATGCACAAAAAAAAAAAAAAATAATAATAATTCTACATATCAGCCATAAATTCTGGAACCCTTCACCGTATGTAGGGGAGGAACCTAGATGACACATACACAGTCCCGCCACAAGATAAAATGGGCAATTCCCCCCAAGCTCTACGAGTTACTCTGTGATCGTAATTTTATTTTATGATAATCTTCTCATCACAATGTTTAGCTAGAAAGTAGCAGTATTTCTAGAAGTAAAAACCTGTAGAATATTTCTGTACATCGACTTTAAAACTATGGAAAGAGGCAAGCCCTGCAGTGGTTTTCGGCAGCCTTAGAGCCATGTCACGTGGGCAAGATGGATGGGACACCAGCAGCAGAATCACCCAAAAAGCCCTCCACTTACCCCAATGGAATCGCTCCCTCGCTGGCCCAGGGCGCTGGTCTCCCAACTAGCGAGAGTGACTCCATAGGCAATTCTGTTGCTGGCAAGTTGTGGGCCCTAGGTTGTGATGGCGCTTGGGCTGCCTACAATACCATGCTTGCCAGGCTTGTGAAGGGTCTTTTCTTCTACGAAAGATCTCTATAAAAAACAACAGTGACAATTTTCTCTCTAAAAAAAAAAAAAAAAAAAAAAATACAAAAACATGATGGTGCTAGATAATATTGGATGTTCACCCAACGATGGGATATATTTCCAGTTGATCAATTTATTGACCAACTTCATCTATAAAAAAGGGATTTTAGCTGGTTTCCAAAACTCCATGATCGACTCGAAATTTCACATTCCTTCAGAATGCCATCTCATCTCTATGGTCAAATATAAAAAAATAAATAAAAATTAAACGTTTAAATGGTTTAGGAGAGGTTGTAAAAATGTCCCGTGTACCTGAAGCCTAAAACTTGAGGACCCTTTGATTTAGGGAAGTTGGCCACCCTTAGTTTAGAATGTTGGATTGTTCAAATCCAGGGCATGTTGTTGTCAAAAGTTCAGTTGTGTGCGATTTTACTTTTTCTTCTAGATATTTAAAAAAAAAAAAAAAAAATATCTAGAAGAAAAAGTAAAATCGCACACAACTGAACTTTCGACAACAACATGCCCTGGATTTGAACAACCCAACATTCTAAACTAAGGGTGGCAACTTCCCTAAATCAAAGGGGCCTCAAGTGTAAGGCTTCACGTACACGTGATGTTTTTACAACCTCTCCTAAACCATTTAATAATTTTTTTTTTTTTATTAAAAACGCCTGTAAATGAAACGCAGCTAAAAACGCGAGTTACCGCATTTAGTAGGGTTTGGCGCTTGAAATGCCTGTAAACTCAGGTTTCTGAACCAAATTTTTTGCGTTCCAAAAAAATCCCTGTAAACTCAACTGCCTAGAGACAATTGTAAACTGCTCCTAAACGTCAGTTTACCAAATGTCAAGAAGTTGCACATAATATTCAGTGAATGTAATGCTTCAGAAAGCAGTCAGGAGACTACATACATTAATCAAGAGATGGTCAAAAACGATAGACTTGCTAAAGGAGATGCTCAAACTATGGACTTGCTACGAAAGATGGTCAAAAACCACGGGCTTGCTACGAAAGATGGTCAAAAACCACCGGCTTGCTACGAAACATGGTCAAAAACCACCGGCTTGCTACGAAAGATGGTCAAAAACCACGGGCTTGCTACGAAAGATGGTCAAAAACCACCGGCTTGCTACGAAACATGGTCAAAAACCACCGGCTTGCTACGAAACATGGTCAAAAACCACCGGCTTGCTACGAAACATGGTCAAAAACCACCGGCTTGCTACGAAACATGGTCAAAAACCACCGGCTTGCTACGAAAGATGGTCAAAAACCACCGGCTTGCTACGAAAGATGGTCAAAAACCACCGACTTGCTACGAAAGATGCTCAAAAACCACCGACTTGCTACGAAAGATGCTCAAAAACCACCGACTTGCTACGAAAGATGGTCAAAAACCACCGGCTTGCTACGAAAGATGCTCAAAAACTACAGGCTTGCTAAAGGAGGCGATCAAAAACTAAGGGCTTGCTACGAAAGATGCTCAAAAACTACAGGCTTGCTAAAGGAGGCGATCAAAAACTAAGGGCTTGCTACGAGAGATGGTCAAAAACCATGGACCTGCTAAAAGAGATGGTCAACAGAAGATGGTCAAAAAGCACAGGCTTGCAACGAAAGATGATCTAAAACTACAGGCTTGCTACAAAAGTGGTCAAAAACAACAAGCTTGCTAAATCCCTTACAGAAACCAGTCACTTCAATGCAATCATATTTTTATTCAAAAGCTGAGAAGTCTATAAAAACTGGCAAGTGTCCAGCACTAAAGATGGGGAAAGCCAGTAAAGATACAAACAGTGATCAAACTTAACCTAAGAGACCAATTCTGGCCATACATAGGACAATTTTTCAACCACTTTTCCCATCTGCTGCGAATCCAAAATACAAATCGCAAGTAATCGTCAGAAACTAAGCAATACACCACCTACAAGTTCAATCAAAAGTTAGAGCTCGACAATCAATCGTTTTATCAAATTGTAGCTTGTAAGGCCAACTTTATGGTCAGTTGACTTTTATCTGACATTTTAGCTTCTAATGGATATTTAGGGGAGGTATACAACCTTAGTAAACCTGCCACTTAGACCTTCCAGGGCAAATAACAGTTCTATTTAAATCCCACCTCCTCCGCTATTAATAGTTTGCTTCCTCATGCTCCTCTTCCGACTCATTCCTCAGATAGAGCCTCTGGAAATACCCAGTACTTCCGGATATAGGGGAGCACGTGACCTCCCCATACCCCCATGGGAACTTCTCCCCCTTGCCCCCACGGGATCATCTCCCCCCTTGCCCCCACGGGATCATCTCCCCCTTGCCCCCACGGGATCATCTCCCCCTTGCCCACACGGGATCATCTCCCCCTTGCCCACACGGGATCATCTCCCCCTTGCCCACACGGGAATATCTCCCCCTTGCCCACACGGGAATATCTCCCCCTTGCCCACACGGGAATATCTCCCCCTTGCCCACACGGGAATATCTCCCCCTTGCCCCCACGGGAATATCTCCCCTTGCCCCCACGGGAATATCTCCCCTTGCCTCCACGGGAATATCTCCCCCTTGCCTAAAAGTGACTCCCCCCTCACCCCTTTATTCCCACGTCACCTCCACCCCTGTATTTAGTGAGTGGCACCTGAGTGGCCAATCGCCAGTCCCAAACGCGGTCATGTGAAGGTCGGGGATAGGTCTTTAGACCTGTGTAGGTTCCAACAGGGACCTTGCACAAGACTTTCAGTCCAGAACAGCGCAATAGGAGCTGAATTGAGAAAGAGCGCAAGAAAAACACATATTAAGGGCCGAGGACAAAGGCCAAGAAGAGATTCTTACTTTGCACAGCAGAAGTGACAGGTTCACTTTAAACCTGAATACCCTTGTAGAACCCCCCCCCCCCCCCCGCACTGCTAGGGTTAAACGCCTGATTTCATCTAAGTTACCATTAGAAAGCACTTTTACTTCCCCTACCCATAGCTCTCCCATCGGCAGCTGGCCCTTCCCTCTTCCCTCTGATGCTCGGGGCTGTAGGCGTCCCTCAGCGTCCTCACTTTACAATGCAGGACTGCTGGTTCTGCATTGTACGGGATGACGTCCAAGTGCCAAAGAGAAGCAGCTTGGCCAACAGTCGCAGGGAGGAGGAGGAAGCCTGCAGAAACAAGGAAAGTAAGAAAGTACCCTAGACAAAAAAAATAAGCATTTAACCCTTGCAGCATTAAGGGAGCCGCACCACAAGGGTAGCTTTGCGTTTTCCCCCCGGAGTTCAGCTTTAAACCTTCCAAGGACCTCGGCGGAAAGACCTCTGGCACTGCAGGATCCCAAGTCTTCCCACCCGTCTTGGCCATGACGAAAAGCTTCCTCCCTTCCATGAGGATTCTTAATTCATGGATTGGGGGGGGGGGGGACAGAGAGAACACCCCAAAAAGGTAAGCATGGACAGACCCTTTAAAGAAGCCGGCAGGGGACGGCTCAACCAAAATATGAGAAAAAGTGGCTTCGTGGAGCGGTCACACGAAGAGGGGGAACCCTACGGGAGCAAGGATTAAGTTGAAGGTACCCCTAGACAAAAACATTTAACCCTCAAGGCATCAAGGGAGGGCACCCCCCCCCCCCAGAGTTCAGCTTTAAACTATACAAGGACATTGGTGGCAAGACCCCTGCGCAGGATCCCAAGTCTTTCCACCTGTCTCGGCCATGATGAAAAACTCTCTCCCTTCCTCGGGGGGATTCCTAATTAATGGACGGGGAAAAGAGAGGCAAGAGAGAGAGAGAGAGAGAGAGAGAGAGAGAGAGAGAGAGAGAGAGAAAGGGAGAACACCCTAAGGTAAGCGGGGACGGAACCTTTAAAGAAGCCGGCAGGGGACGGCTCACCAAAAAAAAGTGGTTGACGGCTCAACCAAAATAAGAAAAAAGTGGCTTCGTGGAGCGGTCACGCGAAGAGAGGGAACCCTACGGGAGCAAGGATTACGTTGAAGGTACCCCTAGACAAAAACATTTAACCCTCAAGGCATCAAGGGAGTCCCACCACTGCCCCCCCAGAGTTCAGCTTTAAACTATACAAGGACATTGGTGGCATTGGTGGCAAGACCTCTGCGCTGCAGGATCCCAAGTCTTTCCACCTGTCTCGGCCATGATGAAAAACTCTCCCTTCCTCGGGGGAATTCCTAATTAATGGACGGGGAAGAGAGAGGCGAGAGAGAGAAAAAAGGAGAACACCCCAAGGTAAGCGGGGACAGAACCTTTAAAGAAGCCGGCAGGGAACGACATCACAAGTCTCAGCCGAAATACCACTTCCCGGCAGACTGATGCTTCTAATGAGCCGGTACAAAGGGCACTTTTCCATGAAGTCGGCTCTCCGAGGAGAAGGATTTCCCCGATTTAATAAACCAAGCGACCGAGAGAGGGGGGGGGGATGGGGGGAAACAGGACAGACGTGCTCCCCGATAACGACAGTCGCTATTTTTACAGCGCCGACGCTCCGAGACGATCGTGAAATGGGCGGTTACCCGCCGACGCAAACAAACACAATCCACATGAACGCACCTCGTGTGGCCTCTGCAAACCGGGAGACGCTATTGGCTGCGTGGCCGCCCCCCCCTGGCGGATTAACCTCTTTGGTGCTTCCGAGGCCGCCGCGGCATTAGGGCTCAGGCAAGGTCGGCGCCAGGCACGCATCGCGGAGACGGAACATGTGCGCTGAGCTTTTCCTTCCTCCAGTGCGATAACATTCCCTCCCTAGCAGAAGCTCCACCACCACCACCACCACCTCCTCCCTCCCTATTTATCTCGCTCGCACAAACCCTCACAGGACACACCAAACCCCCCCCCCCCCCCCACCACCACCGCCGCCGCCATCCCCACCCCCACCCTCCCCTGCTCGCAAACTGAAAGCAGATTTCGTCACCACCGAACAAATGAAACTGTCAAATCTTTGCCATAAATGACGTTGCACGGAGATGGAGACATAATTGAACGTTTCAGCGATAGCTCGTCAGGATGTATTTGTTGCATAAGCCAAAAAAAAAAAAAAAAAAGAAAAGCAGAAACGACGCGGAGGCTGATAAGTAGTACGGCGCTGCAGACATTCAATCACACCGACGCTGCAATCCTCAGTATGTGAAAGAGCTCCAAGGCTCCGTTCACACCGCTACATATAGACGGGCATTTTTTTTTTTTTAATATATAGATTTTTTTTTTTTGTAAACATGCAAAAAAAAATTTAAAAGACCATTTTTTTTTTAGAGCATTTTATTTTTACATGCAATTAAAAGCAAGGCAAAAAAAAATTATTAAAATGCAATAACAGATATATATTATTATTATTTTTTCTGTTATTGCATTTTAATTATTTTTTTTGCCTTGCTTTTAATTGCATGTAAAAATAAAATGCTCTAAAAAAATGGTCTTTAAAAAAAAATAAAAAAGCAGAAACGACGCGGAGGCTGATAAGTAGTACGGCGCTGCAGACATTCAATCACACCGACGCTGCAATCCTATGTGAAAGAGCTCCAAGGCTCCGTTCACACCGCTGCATCGTCTACATATAGACGGGCATTTTTTTTAATATATAGTTTTTTTTTTTTTAAACATGCAATTAAAAATTTTATGCAATAATGCAAAAAAAATAAAAATTAAAAGACCATTTTTTTTAGAGCAATTTATTTTTACATGCAATTAAAAGCAAGGCAAAAAAAATATTAAAATGCAATAACAGATATATATTATTTTTTTCTGTTATTGCATTTTAATTATTTTTTTTGCCTTGCTTTTAATTGTAGGTCAAATAAAATGCTCTAAAAAAAAATATACATATAGACGGGCATTTTTTTTAATATATAGATTTTTTTTTTAACTTTATTTTTTTTTAAAACATGCAAGTAAAATTTTTATTTTACATGCAATTAAAAGCAAGGCAAAAAAAAAAAATTTAAAATGCAATAACAGAAAAACAACAATAATAATTAAATATTATTAATTATATATAAATGTTATTATTATTAAAAAATACATATTATTAATCATATATAAATTATTATTAAATATATATAAATATAATTATTAATTATATATAAATGTTATCATTAATTATATATAAATGTTATTATTACATAGTTACATAGTTACATAGTTAGTCAGGTTGAAAAAAGACACAAGTCCATCCAGTTCAACCACAAAAAATAAAAAAAAAACAAAATAAAAAACACAGTACAATCCTATACACCCAACTCCATACCCACAGTTGATCCAGAGGAAGGCAAAAGAAAACCAGCAGAGCATGGTCCAATTTGCTACAGCAGGGGAAAAAATTCCTTCCTGATCCCCCGAGAGGCAATCGGATTTACCCTGGATCAACTTTACCTACAAATCTTATTATTATTATTAAATATATATATAAATTTTATTATTAAATATATATATAAATTTTATAAAAAAAAAAAAAAAATGCCTACTATGTTAAATACATAGCGCCACTTGTAGCTGAACTCCAGGGGCCAAAAACTCTCCTTTAAATATATTCCTCAAGAGCCACAAAGGATAAGAATCTACTTTATGTGCACCAAATGCCTTTGCAAAGCCAGATATCACCTTGTAAAAAAAAAAAAAAAAAAAGTGACATCACTGTGCTGTACATATCCTGTGCAGAAAGCAGAGCTGCGGGGGGAGAGGCAAAGCAGGCTCCACCCACTACGAGCTGCCTGCAAAAAAACAAAGGGGGGGCGCGGAGACCAGACATCCTGCACAAGGAGAGAGGGAGAGCAGAGATGTGGGAGAGACCCAGTAGGCTCAGCCAATTACAGGCTGCCTAGGAAAAAACTACAGGAGGGGGTGGAGACCAAACCAGTCACCCTGCACAAGGAGAGGGAGAGTAGAGCCGAGGGAGGGGTCCAGTAGGCTCCACCCACTACAGGCTGCCTGGGAAAAACTACAGGAGGGGGCGGAGACCAGACCAGTCACCCTGCACAAGGAGAGTAGAGCCGAGGGAGGGGCCCAGCAGGCTCCACCCACTGCAGGCTGCCTGGGAAAAACTACAGGAGGGGGCGGAGACCAGACCAGTCACCCTGCACAAGGAGAGCAGAGCCGAGGGAGGGGCCCAGCAGGCTCCACCCACTGCAGGCTGCCTGCAGAGAACTACAGGAGGGGGCGGAGACAAGACCGCTCACCCTGCACAAGGAGAGAGAGCAGCAGTGAGCAGTTTTTATTACAGGAAAGAAAAAGTTTCACACCGGATTACTGCACAGGTCTGGAAGAAAATACACAAAGCACACCTAGATTCCAGGAAGAATACACATTAGGAACGAATTTGGACATGTATTCCTAATCTCAGAGCTCAGCTTTAAACAAAAAAAAATAAAAAATGGACCAGCCCTCACCAATAGTTACCCATCTGTTACATTCATTTGCTCATTCCCTCTAGTGTTCTCTAGGGTGGATACATTGCATCTTTTACAAAAAATTTATTTCCTACCGCTCCTCGGCTCCATCTAGTGGCCATAATGTGGTATTTCACGTTTAGGCCAACCCATCCATTTAAATGGGCTGCCCTACAAGCGAAAAACGCTCGCAACAAGTCCCTGACCCTTCTGAGAAATCATGTGGCACCAAAAATAAAATAAAACATTGGTGAATCTTGGCGCCTGCAAAAATGAGCCCTCCCAGATGTTAAGGGGTGCCAGCAACCACTTGCCTACTGGGCACTTTCCTGCCCAGGCCAATTTTCAGCTTTGTCGCACTTTGAATGACAATTGCGCGGTCATGCTACACTGTAACCCAGATGAAATTTTGTAATATACAGGCATCTGCACCCCCCCTCCCCCTTGAAAGGTGCCAAAGGTGACACCCGAGGGGGGGAGGGTTCCAAAAAGTGGGAGGTTCACTTTTTGTGTGGTCCTCCGCTTTAATGGCACTGCCACTCGCCTGCAAAGGGGCAATGCATTTCTGTGAGTTACGGAAAAGCACTCGATTTTTTTACGCCTTCTCGCAACACACAAAATGTAAAAAAAAGCCTTAATCCCCCTGAAAATTAATAGAAATACCCGTTGATTCTGCCAGTTTGGCCCACCTAATGCACCTTCCTGTGACGGAGTGGCAACGCTGCTGCACTGCTCCTGAATTCAGAGCAGAGTTGCCACTTACACCAGTGTAGGAGGAGAGGTTACAGGGGGTGTGGCTATCAGCATTGTATGCAGCTTGTCACTCATCACCTAGTCCCACCCACTGCTTTCAGGATTGGCAGCACTGCCTCTGTGGCCGAGACCCTCCCACTGTGAGCTGCAGTGCCTGGGAGGGGAGAGCGCGCAAGATTCAAATGAAGGCGGATTCGGCTCAGTCGTGTGCAGTACTTTTATAAAATGTTGATAGGCCACCTGGGGTGGGTGGGGGGGGGGGGTCTTCCTTTAAGAGCCGGTAATGGCGGTGGCTGAGCGCTACAACTCCGTCATTAGTCTATAGAGAACTCGTCTTCATCTCCAACACGGATCAATAGCCAGAACACGCGGGCCTCTGGTAAGCGATGTGGCAGCAGTCATCCCAGTCACCTCCTGACACCTCCATCTGCCCGCAGTCAATGACAAGAGCGCATTACTGTTGTCACTCAGGAAACGTCAATGTCACCCGAACGCAGCTGCGCGCGGAGACGAGTTGCCGGTGACGTGCTGAAACGCAGCGCCTGGTCTTCGGGTTGGCGACAGCGGCATGGTAAAGATTGGAAAATTAGGGGAGGTAAATCACCTTGACGCGACATACCAGGCGACTGGCCTCGGGGGCGATCGGTGGCGGCGGATCTACAGAGCCTTTCTTCCGAGAGCAGATGGGTTTTAGGGAGGGGGGGGGGTTAGGATCGGGAGTTCAGAAGCAGCTCAAGATGCAAGCGTGCTAGTGCAAAAACAAACAAAATGTAAAATAAAAATATATAAATCTATAATAAAAGATATAATAGAAAAATCTTATGGAGAGGGGGGGCCTTAAGAAAACGCAATCACATTTTTACAGCTTGCCCTTCAAGCTATGAAGGCAACGAATGGAGGCTTTCGCATGCCGGGGTAGCGATGCTTTGTGCCTGCCGCATAAAATTATCCCCCCACCCCCCCATTGCCTATGGCTAGCAGTACCGCTACCGAACCTGACCCATTCAAGTGAACAGGGATGTGCTGCAAATAGCCCATTTGCAGATCATTTATGGGGTTAAAACGGGCAATGAGGCATCATATCGCCTCACCAACTGAGGACCACTTTTCAAAAATGCCACTGCGTCACCAAAATAAAAAATGTAAAACATACAGGGTTTATGAACGAAAGTATCCTGGCTAAAACTACTCTGTGGGAGGACTGATCTGCACCCAACGGGTCTGAAATCACTAGGGCACTACTGCGTTTGGGCACAAAAACACTTAATTAGAAATAGCATTGGCAGGTTGCGTGTGGGATCAGCAAGCTTCATCTGTGGGCGATGCCGACTCCTGCCCTAAGGAAAGTAGGGTACCACCGATGACGCCAAAAGGTTTGGGGGCTTTACTACTCTGTGGCTCACACTCGGTGATACCCAATGATTTGGGGAGATCTTCCATCCCGAGGACCACCTACTAATGAATTGGGGAGATCTTCTCTCCCGAGGACAACCTACTAATAAATCGGGAAGTTCTTCTCTTAAAGACTACTACTAATGATTTGGGGGAGATAGTCTATCACAAGGACCACCTACTAATGATTTGGGGAGATTGTCTCCCCTGAGAACCACTACTAAGACATTGGGAAGTTCTTCTCCCCGAAATAATTAGTAGTAGTCCTCAGGAGAGAAGAACTTCCCAATGTATTAGTAGTGGTTCTCAGGGGAGACGATCTCCCCAAATCATTAGTAGGTGGTCCTCGGGATAGACTATCTCCCCAAATCATTAGTAGTAGTCTTTAAGAGAAGAACTTCCCGATTTATTAGTAGGTGGTCCTCGGGAGAGAAGATCTCCCCAAATCATTAGTAGTAGTCTTCAAGAGAAGAACTTCCCGATTTATTAGTAGGAGGTCCTCGGGAGAGATCTCCCCAAATAATTAGTAGTAGTTCTCCCCCGAGAACCACTACTATCTCCCCCAAATCATTAGTAGTAGTCTTCAAGAGAGAAGAACTTCCCAATTTATTAGTAGTGGTCCTCAGGTGAGAAGCTCTCACCAAATCATGAGTAGGAGGTCCTCGGGAGAGATCTCTCCTGAGAACTACTACTAATTATTTGGGGAGATCTCTCCCGAGGACCTCCTACTAATGATTTGGGGGGAGATCTTCCATCCCGAGGACCACCTACTAATGATTTGGGGGAGATCTTCCATCCCGAAGACCACCTACTAATGATTTGGGGAGATAGTCTCCCCCGAGAACCACTACTAATTGGGAAGTTCTTCTCTCCTGAGGACCACTACTAATGATTTGGGGAGACCTTCTTCCCTTAAGACCACTACTAATAAATTGGGGGAGATATTCTCTCCTGGGGGCCAATCTCCCATTAACACAAATGATTTGGGGGAGATAATATACCCTGGAAGCCACTATTCAATGAACAATGATTTAAATAATCAGGGGGTCCATTCATCCCTTGGGTCCACTGACAACAATGATTTGGGGGTCCATTCTCCCCTGGGGCCACAATCTCACTAACACCAATGATTTGGGGGGGGGGGGCAGTCTTCCCTGGAGGCCACTGTCCTATTGACACCAATGATTTGGGGGATATACTCTCGTCTGGGGGCTGAATTTTATATCTCTGAAAAAGTTAAAGGAAAAAGTCAAGGAGACATTGAGCTCTGCGCTAGCTTATCCCCATGTAAAATAGAGAAAATACTAGATCAGGAGCGCTATAGTCCTCCAGGGGAGGTCTGCATCTCGCCGGCGGTCACCGCTTTCCTTAGAATCCAAGAAAAGTTCTACACAATAAAAGTCATCTCATTTATTCCCCGAGCTACCATCATTCTCCACTCCGAACATGAGGGCCGGCATTGTGCCTCCCAAGTAAAGCCCAGAGGTCACAGGGTCGTATATTTAGGCGCACGTCTTTCCGCGGAGTCCGTTGGATGACCTATATGTCTTTCTTTACAATAGGATTCTCGCAGGGACAACGCAACCTTCTCCCAAACTGGAAAAAAGTAACGTTATAAAAATAAAAAAGGTCCGCAAAATAACTCGGGACTTTTTTTCCCCCCGTGCGAGGCGAGGACGGTGCACGCTTCCTGTCCTGAGAACAAATAGCTTTTATTTTAATCTCGACGGTTCGAGAATATTAGAGGAAGGACGAGTAGACATTGTGAGACGAAGTAACCTTTTCAAAAGGCCATGAAGGGAAAAGAGGGGACAAAAATTAGAACATTCATCATGCAAAAAAAAAAATTGAAAGTCCTAACCAACCGGGATCAGAGAAATGCAAAAAAAAACACGACTCCGACCATACAGAGAGATCCAATTTGTATCTTTTATATTACCAGGAAAATTTTTAGGTCATCGTTTCCCGTTTAGGAAGGGGTGATGCTACAGCAGGGGTGTCCAAACTTTTTTCAAAGAGGACCAAATTTGATGAAGTGAACATGCTTGAGGGCCGACCATTTTGCCTCTTCAATTAAATTAAAATTAAATGCAAATTAAACTAATATACTGACCAACAAGAATTCTCTCGCCTTTGTGGCTGTATGTGGTGAAGAGTCCAAGGATGAGATTGGGCGTGTTCTTTGGAGATTAGAATATTTATCTTTTGTGGCACCCCAACGAATTCCAGAGCGCCACTCAGAACCAAGGATAACCTTGGGCATGTTATTTGGATATACCGTATTAAAATCGGTGTATAACACGCCCCTTCACTTTAAGGCCCCTTTCACACTGGGGCGGGAGGTGCGGTTGCGGTAAAACGCCTCTATTTTTATCTGCGTTTTCCTGCCAATTTCACAGCGCTATTCGGCCGCTTGCGGGGCGGTTTTACCCCCTGCTAGCGACCGAGAAAGGGTTAAAACCACCCGCAATGCGCCTCTGCAGAGGCGCATTGCCGGCGGTATAGCTGCTCCTGCCCATTGTTTTCAATGGGCAGGAGCGGTGAAGGCGCGGTATACACTCCAAAAATATAAACTCCAGGGGCCAGATTCATGTAGCTCAGCGGATCTTTAGATCCGCCAGATCTACCCGTTTTACGACCTGCCGGTGCAATTTAGCGAGGCTAGTGCATGATTCATAAAACACTTACCTCGCAAATTGCACCGTCGGATCCTAACTCCCCCCCCGGCGGAATGCAAATTCCGCGGCTAGGGGGAGTGTACAATTTAAATCAGGCGCGTTCCCGCGCCGATTTAACTGCGCATGCGCCACCGGCGAAAAAGCCCAGTGCGCATGCTCCAAATGACATCGCTAGGACGTCATTGTTTTCGGCGGCTAGGTTACTTACGGCCATCCGTATTCCCGACGTACTTACGCAAACGACGTAACAAATTTCAAACTCGGCGCGGGAACGTCGGCCATACTTAACATTAGCTACCCCTCATATTAGCAGGGGTAGCTATCCGACGGAAAAAGCCGAACGCAAACGACGTTGAAAAAGAGCGACGGGCGGGCGTACGGACGTGAATCGGCGGTTCTCCTCATTTGCATATGCGACGTGTAAAAAAAAATAAAACGACACCTAGCGGCCGGCGGGAGATTACAGCCTAAGATTCGACTGGTGCAAGTCACTTACACCAGTCGGATCTAAGGGAGATCTATGCGGAATCTGATTCTTATGAATCAGTCGCATAGCTCCGACCGTGGGATCTCACAGATACGACGGCGGATCGGGAGATCCGCCGTCGTATCTCTTGATGAATCTGCCCCCAGGACTTTTATTTTCCCGTCCACACATATATATCCAAATTATTGGATTGGCCCGTGGGCCGGACTTTAGACATGCCTGTCCTACAGCATCCAACCTGGAAATATGTAGACACTATCGTAACCCACCAACTCAACCGCGCTTGCTACGTCACAGAACCTAAGGCTCAGCATGAAGGCCAGAAAAATAGCATTTTCTGAATAGGGTTAGGATTAGCATGCCGTTTCTTCCAAGGCCCCATAGACAATAGATGTCCTGCATTTGCATCCATCTGCAAGGACAATAAGCCCGGGAGGACTTTTACGGACACACAATGACGGTGTCTTCCGCCACCGCCGCTATCAGTAAACAGTGACAGTGCCGAGTTCCCGTGAACGCGCTGAATTTATTGCCTGCAGAGTCTGAGCAGCAGGGAACAACAAAGCCAGCCCGCAATTAGGAAGCAGCCAGCAAACCCTTCCCGGACAGGGTCAAATGCATTTAAAGAAGACCCGTTATGAAGAAAGAAGACGGTGACCGCCAACGGTGAACTGTGTCTTTCAACGCCAAAGATGGTTTCATAAATGGTAGCAATCTTCTCTGCTGAAACCACCACAGAATTGGGTACAACACACACACACACACACACACTAAAACATTCTTCTACATGGAGGAAAGGCACATGTGCGCTATGTACAATTGTTCAGTCATCCTTGACATGCAAATAGGACTGTTAATCAGATTAAAGTCAGACCAGAAATTACAAAAAGCAACGCCAAGCAAGGAAATACCGAAGAGGAACCAGGTTAGATTTAGAGCAGCCATTCTCAACCATGCAGGGTCCGGGGGAAGGGGTGGGCAGGAGGACCCGCTTCCCTGGGCACAATGGTTTATTGCAGGGATGGGGGCACCCTGTGCCAGTTGCTTCTGTTATGCCGAGTACAAGTGGTCGGAATTTCCGACAAGAAAAATTCGATGAGAGCTTTTGGTCGAAAATTCCGACCGTGTGTAGGCTCCATCTGACTTTTTCTGTCGTAAATTTGAGGGCAGGTTCTTGTCGGAAATTAGTCTGTATGCAATTCCGACGCATGCTCGGAATCAAGTCGACGCATGCTCTGAAGCATTGTACTTCCTTTTTCTCGACTCGAAGTGTTGTACATCACCGCGTTCTTTACGGTTGGAATTTTGTGTGACCGTGTGCATGCAACACAAGTTTGAGACATACCGTATTTATCGGCGTATACCGCGCACTTTTTTGCCCTGAAAATCAGGGCAAAATCGTGGGTGCGCGGTATACGGCGATACCCGCGCCGAGTTTTGAATACTGCGCCGACATATACCGAGCGCAGTACACTCGGGTATAGTGGGGCAGTCTCGGCTCCTTCCGCGCTCACGTCCTGGACGTACAGGACGTCAGCGCGAGAGTTGCCGAGCATTGCCGACAATACACGAGTGTACTGCGCTCTGTATATGTCGGCGCAGTATTCAAACTCGGCGTGGGAAACGAGGGGGAGGAAGGCGAGGACGCCGCAGAAGGACGCCGGACCCGACGAAGAGGACACCCGAAGCCGCAGAAGGACGCCGGACCCGACGAAGAGGACACCCGAAGCCGCAGACGGACACCGGACCCGACGAAGAGGACACCCGAAGCCGCAGAAGGACGCCGGACCCGACGAAGAGGACACCCGAAGCCGCAGACGGACGCCGGACCCAACGAGGCCGCCGATGGATGCCGCGCAAGACACCAAAACTGTAAGTACAAAAAAAACTTTTTTTCCACAGGATTCGGGGCAACTTTAGGGGTGCGCGGTATACGCGGGAGCGCGTTATACCGCGATAAATACGGTAATTCCGTTGGCATTTCCGATCATGTGTACGTGGCATTAGACAGGAGTAGTGAGAGTAACATCAGTGCTAACCTAAGGGAAGGAAGGCGCAGTTTGGCATCTTTGCCCTGTGTGCTGGATGACCTTGCCCTGGCACTGGTTCCATGGAACCCAATGGCGCTTCAAAATATTGCTAGGGGTTCCTTGAGCTGTGACTGACCTCTTTTGATGGTGCCTGTATAGTTCCCTGGTTAACGCCACTTGGCAGAGCCAGCTGCATGAACCCAAAGCGGTCTGTAATAATGGCGCTCTTCCCACTAGCCACCAATATAAGGAGCATATTTTTCTACTGACCACCAACAAATTGGTTTTCTCAGAGACCTAAAAATTATTTCAAGGGTTCCACCAGGGTGAAAAGGTAGAGAAAGGCTGCTTTAGAGGTTACCTTGGAGGTGGAACGTCATTAACTGACCTTGTTTGGGCAAGATGAACCCATGTTTTGGGCGTGATAACAGAATAGCACATGTGATGAAAGGTATTCCTACCAACAATTTTGCCAAAACTTTCAAGCCAATTTTCATAAACTGGAAGCAAACGTGCCATAGTTCTTTTTTTTCTGATCAGAAATGCCAAGGAATAAAGACACTGAAGAACAGCAAAGTTAGTTTTAACGCCGTGTACACACGATCGGAAATTCCGACAAGAAAACCATGTATTTTTTTTCCGACTAGAATATTGGCTCAAACTTGTGTTGCATACACACGGTCACACAAAATTCCGACCGTCAAGAACGCGGTGACGTACAACACTACGACAAGCTGAGAAAAATTAAGTTCAATGCTTCCGAGCACAAGTCGACTTGATTCCGAGAATGCGTGTTTTTTTTGAGCGTCGGAACTGCATACAGAAGATCGTAATTTCCAAAACGAGAACTTTTCCCGTCTCTCAAATTTTTGTTGTCGGAAATTCCAACACAAAGAGTCAGATGGAGCCTACACACGGTCGGAATTTCCGACCAAAAGCTCACATCGAACTTTTCTTGTTGGAAATTCCAACCGCGTGTACGCGGCAAAAGGGTTACCTTCCTTGAGGTTGAAGGTTAGTAAATTACTTTGTTAAAGTGTGAAACATAAATTTGGGTGTGATAAGAGAACACATAATAAAAAAGGTACTGTTTTTCTACCACCAATTATGCCAAAACTCCCAAGCCAAATTTTACGCAACTGAAAGTCAAATTCAGTAGAACGGAGGTGATCAAATTATTCCTACTGGAATTTCCTGTGCCAAAACTCCCAGGTCAATCTGAGGAGCCAACAATAGGACATCCTATATAAAACATATTTGAGAATAAATAATAAAAAAAATATAAGTACTCCTACCGATATTTCCAGTGCCAAAAATTCACAGGCCAATTTTCAGAAACTGGAACCCAACGTGCCATATAACCATTTTTTTCTGGTGTAGAAATACCAAGTAGTGAAATACTGAAGAGCAACAAGGGGATACCTTGACGTTGAAGGTCGGTAATTGACCACATTAAGGTGTGAAACTCATCCTTTGGGTGTGATAATAGAAGAGCACATGTGATAAAAGTTATTCCTATAAACAATTATGCCAAAACTTCCAAGCCAATTTTCATAAAGTAGAAGCCAACGTGCCATAGTTCTTTTTTTTCTGATCAGAAATGCAGAGGAATAAAATACCGAAGAGCAGCAGAGTTAGCTTTAGGGGTTACCTTCCTTGAGGATGAAGGTCGGTAAATTACTTTGTTAAAGTGTGATACATAAATTTGGGTGTGATAAGAACACATAAAAAAAAAAAAAAAAAAAAAAGTACTGTATTTCTACCAACAATTATGCCAAAACTCTTGGGCCAAATTTTCCGCAACTAAAAGTCAACAAATTCAGTAGAACGGAGGTGACTGAATTATTCCTACTGAAATCTCCTGTGCCAAAACTCCCAGGTCAATCTGAGGAGCAAGCAATGGGACATCCTATATAACATATTTGATAAAAAAAAAAAAAAGAGAGAAAGGGAGTACCCCTACCAATATTTCCAGTGCCAAAAATTCCCAAGCTAATTTTCAGAAACTGGAACCCAACATGCCATATAGCCATTTTTTGGGGGGTGTAGAAACACCAAGCAGTGAAATACTGAAGAGCAACAAGGCGTTACCTTGACGTTGAAGATCAGCAAATAACCACATTATGGTGTTAAACTCATCCTTTGGGTGTGATAATAGAGACTCCTACAAACAATTTTACCAAAACTCCCAAGCCAATTTTCAGAAATTGGAACCCAACGAGCCATATAGCCATTTTTTTCGGGTGTAGAAATACCAAGCAGTGAAATACCGAAGAGCAACAAGGGGTTACCTTGACGTTGAAGGTCAGTAAATGGCCACATTAAGGTGTTAAACTCACCCTTTTTGGTGCAAAAATAGAATAGCACGTGATGAAAGATATTCCTACGATTAATTATGCCAAAACTCAAAAACAAATTTTCAGCATCTGAAAATCAACAAATACGAGACGTGTTCAAAATTATTCTCATTGAAACCTCTGGTCAATTCGAGGAGCAAGCAAACGGGACATCCCATATAAAAATATTAGAGAAAAAAATAAAAAATAAAGTACTCCTACCGATGTTTCCAGTGCCAAAAATTCCCAAGCCAATTTTCAGAAACTGGAACCCAACGTGCCATATAACCATTTTTTTTTGGTGTAGAAATACAAGGCAAGAGCAACAAGGCGTTACCTTGACGTTGAAGATCAGTAAATAACCACATTAAGGTGTTGAACTCATCCTTTGGGTGTGATAACAGAGACTCCTACGAACAATTTTACCAAAACTCCCAAGCCAATTTTCAGAAATTGGAACCCAACGTGCCATATAGCCATTTTTTTTTTGGTGTAGAAATACAAGGCAGTAAAATACTGAAGAGCAACACGAGGTAACGTTGAAATAACCACATTAAGGTGTGAAACTCACCCTTTGGGTGTGATAATAGAATAAGCACATGTGATAAAAGGTATTCCTACGAACAATTATGCCAAAACTCCCAAGCCCAATTTTCAGCATCTGAAAATCAACAATACAGTACAAGACGTGTTCAATATTATTCTTCTCGAAAAATCTCAGTTCAATTCGAGGAGCAAGCAAACGGGACATCCCATATAAGAATATTCGAGAAAAAGTACTTCTACTGATATTTCCAAATACAAAATCCCCAAGGCAAACTTTTTAGAAACTGGAGCCAATTTGCCAGAGCCATCAATGAAAAAAAATAAAAATAAAAAAATAAAAAAAAAGTATTCCTACCAAAATTTTTAACTGGAAGCCAATGTGCCATATAATCGTTCTTGTCTGGTACAGAAATGCCAAGCAGTGGAATTCTGAAGAGCAGCAAAAGTTAGCTTTATAGGTTACCTTGGAGTTGAAAGTTGGTAAATTACCTCTTTTAACCATTTCAGCCCCCGGATCATTTGGCTGCCAAATGGCTGGGTCACTTTTTGCGATTCAGCACTGCGTCGCTTTAACTGACAATTGCGTGGTCTTTCCTCCCCAGCCCAACTGTCCCTTTGCTCCTTTTATTGAATTTCAGTTCTTCCCCAATTATGGAGGCTCAGCATCACAGGTGGGCACTACCTAGGGTGTACAGTACCGCCTCGAAGGAGGCTGCCCACAGGGCCCGGACCAGCAGGAGCCCGGAGAGAAGACAGATTGCATGATGCCAATACCTTCACCGCAGACTGAAGAGTCTGCAATTTCTCCATGGGAAGGACCATGGAGAAGGACCTTCACCACCGAGGAGTCCAGATCAACCCTAGATACTCCAACACTGAGTCGGAAACCTAGCACGCCCAGGATTTGAACCCTGGGTCGCACACATGGAGGGCAGGCTTGCTGCCACCGAGATACACCTTCTGGCCTTACCTAGGGTGGTCTGCATGCACATCGTGCCTGCCTTGGAATGCCCACTCCCCCAGACCGATACGTATGCATCAAGGCATTTGATATTTGCTGAACTCCTCTTAGAAGCCAGCCCACAGCTTGCACCAGGAACACGTTCTCTCGAGCCCAAGTGCTGTGATGGTTTTAGTGAGCATCACCCTGCTGGACCCACCCACCAGCCATGATATGCTTACATAGCATATAGAAGCACAGAGACCCAGTGATAAAGTA
>NC_053497.1:172307041-172309541 GCF_905171775.1 Rana temporaria | reverse complement strand
GGATAGAAATCACGTACCGTGCCGGGGAGGATAAAAATCCCGTACCGTGCCGGGGAGGATAAAAATCCCGTACCGTGCCGGATAAAAATCCCGTACCGTGCCGGGAGGATATTAAAAAAAAAAATGCCCTAAGCCAACCGCATACACGCTGCCCCTCGTGTAAACGCAGTACGTGCCCGTCTGTCCGCGACGGCGGCGACCCCCTCCCCAAGTAGACTGGGACCAGCAATAAAAAAAATCACAGCGGAACGCCCGTATAAAATAAAAGCAGCTTACTTTGGTAAGTAAACAAAAGAGCGATTGAAGCGGTCGGAAAACGAGCCGACGCGTCACAGGACCGGCCAACCCCCCAAAAAAAACAAATAAAAAGAAAAAAAAGGAAAAAAAGAAAATGAGATGTTGGCTACAGAAGACGGCCAATGGAATGAGTCACCGCCTGGATCCTTCCAAACCCCCCCCCCCCCCCCCCAGAAAGCCGGCCACACACTGAACTATCTGATCGTACAATCTGCTATATCTATGCAATTCTATGGCCTGCCCAAAGGATCTGCGCATCTTTTTTTTTTTTATCCATCAGCCTGTTCGAGGTGCTATGGAGTTCTGGATGTTCCAGAATTCATTTTGTATATTCCCGGTACACTGGGAGATACTTCTAGATAAATACAGAGGGGGGGGGGGGGACATTGGAAGATACTTCTAGATAAATACAGAGAGGGGAAGACATTGGAAGATACTTCTAGATAAATACAGAGGGGGGGGACATTGGAAGATACTTCTAGATAAATACGGAGGAGAAGACATTGGAAGATACTTCTAGATAAATACGGAGGGGGGGGACATTGGAAGATACTTCTAGATAAATACAGAGGGGGGGGAAGACATTGGAAGATACTTCTAGGGATAAATACAGAGAGGAGAAGACATTGGAAGATACTTCTAGATAAATACAGAGGGGGGGGAAGACATTGGAAGATACTTCTAGATAAATACAGAGGGGGGGGGGGCATTGGAAGATACTTCTAGGGATAAATAGAGAGAGGGAAAGACATTGGAAGATACTTCTAGATAAATACAGAGGGGGGGGGACATTGGAAGATACATCTAGTGATAAATACAGATGGGCGATCTAGATAAATAGAGAGGACACATAAGCAGATGCTTCTGGATAAATGGATAGGAGGACGACACATTGGGAGATACTTCTAGATACACAAAGAGGATATATTGCGGAGGTACCTCTAGATAAATACAGAAAAGGAGGACAGTAGACACATCGGGAGATACTTCTAGATGGAGAGGATGACATATTGGACAATACGTCTAGATAAATACACAGAAGAGGACATATTAGGAAGTACACCTCTAGATAAATACAGAGGGGGTGGGGGGGGAGACATTGGGAGATACTTCTAGATAAATACAGAGATGTCTTTATGCCACTTCTTTGTGCACTGGTCCAAATCATTTGGTGGAGGGGGATTATGATGTGGGGTTGTTTTTCAGGGGTTGGGTTGGCCCCTTAGTTCCAGTGAAGGGAACTCTTCAGATGTCAGCACACCAAGACACTTTGGACAATTTCATGCTCCTAACTTTGTGGGAACAGTTTGGGGGACGGCCCCTTCTTGTTCCAACATGACTGCTCACCAGTGCACAAAGCAATGTCCATAAAGACATGGAGGAGCGAGTTTGGGGTGGAGGAACTTGACTGGTCTGCCCAGAGTCCTGACCTCAACACCTTTGGGGTGAATTCCTGACCTTCCAAATGCTCTTCTGGAAGAACGGTCAAACATTCCCATAGACACACTCCTAAACCTTGTGGACGGCCTTTCCAGAAGAGGTGAAACTGTTATAGCTGCAAAGGGCGGGGCCAACTCAATATTGAACCCTACAGACTAAGACTGGGATGCCATTAAAGTTCATGTGAGTAAAGGCAGGCGTCCCAATACTTTTGGAAATATAGTGTACGTCTAGATAAATACAGAGAGGAGGACACATCAGGAGATAATTCTTAATAAATACAGAAAGGAGGACACATCGGTAGACAGGTCTAGATAAATACAGAGAGAAGGACGCATTGGGAGATACTTCTAGATAAATACAGAGAGAAGGACGCATTGGGAGATACTTCTAGATAAATACCGAGAGAAGGACGCATTGGGAGATACTTCTAGATAAATACCGAGAGAAGGACACATTGGGAGATACTTCTAGATAAATACCGAGAGAAGGACGCATTGGGAGATACTTCTAGATAAATACCGAGAGAAGGACGCATTGGGAGATACTTCTAGATAAATACCGAGAGAAGGACGCATTGGGAGATACTTCTAGATAAATACCGAGAGAAGGACACATTGGGAGATACTTCTAGATAAATACAGAGAGAAGGACGCATTGGGAGATACTTCTAGATAAAATACAGAGACGAGGACACATCGGGAGATACTTCTAGACAAATGCAGATAGAGGACACATCGGGAGATACTTCTAGATAAATACA
>NC_053497.1:172225531-172306941 GCF_905171775.1 Rana temporaria | reverse complement strand
ACTCGCCTGACACTCACCTACCAACCTACAACCACCTACCAACCCGCCTGACACCTCACCTACCAACCTACAACCACCTACCAACCAGCCTGACACTCACCTACCACCCGACAACCACCTACCAACCCGCCTGACACTCACCTACCAACCACCCTACAACCACCTACCAACTCGCCTGACACTCACCTACCAACCACCCTACAACCACCTACCAACTCGCCTGACACTCACCTACCAACCACCCTACAACCACCTACCAACCCGCCTGACACTCACCTACCAACCACCCTACAACCACCTACCAACCTGCCTGACACTCACCTACCAACCACCCTACAACCACCTACCAACTCGCCTGACACTCACCTACCAACCACCCTACAACCACCTACCAACTCGCCTGACACTCACCTACCAACCACCCTACAACCACCTACCAACTCGCCTGACACTCACCTACCAACCACCCTACAACCACCTACCAACCGCCTGACACTCACCTACCAACCACCCCACCCGACAACCACCTACCAACCCGCCTGCACTCACATACCAACCACCCCACAACCACCTACCAACCCACCTGACACTCACCTACCAACCACCCTACAACCACCTACCAACCCGCCTGACACCTCACCTACCAACCTACAACCACCTACCAACCAGCCTGACACTCACCTACCACCCGACAACCACCTACCAACCCGCCTGACACTCACCTACCAACCACCCTACAACCACCTACCAACCCGCCTGACACTCACCTACCAACCACCCTACAACCACCTACCAACCCGCCTGACACTCACCTACCAACCACCCTACAACCACCTACCAACTCGCCTGACACTCACCTACCAACCACCCTACAACCACCTACCAACTCGCCTGACACTCACCTACCAACCACCCTACAACCACCTACCAACTCGCCTGACACTCACCTACCAACCACCCCACCCGACAACCACCTACCAACCCGCCTGGCACTCACATACCAACCACCCCACAACCACCTACCAACCCGCCTGACACTCACCTACCACCCCACCCGACAACCACCTACCACCCCACAACCACCTACCAACCCGCCTGACGCTCACCTACCTACCAACCACCCCACCCGACAACCACCTACCAACCTGCAACCACCTACCAACCTGCCCAGACACTCCCCTAACAACCCACCCGACAACCACCTACCAACCCGCCTGACACTCACCTACCACCCCACCCGACAACCACCTACCAACCTGCCGAGACACTCCCCTACCAACCTACCCGACAACTATCTACCAACCCGCCTGACACTCACCTACCAACCACCTACCACCCGACAACCACCTACCAACCTGCCCGACTGGGTTCAAGCGGTCACTACTTACCTCTTACTACTATATCCAAATTATCAACTATCAATCCATCTATCTGCATAACTCTCTATTTACCTCTCTCTCTCTCTCTATGCATTCCTCCGCCCCCCATCTCAATCTGTTTATCTCTCCGCCTCTGTTCAGCCATCTCTCTTTTTGTCTCAATCCATCCATCTCTCTCTGTCTCTCACTCTCTATACATCCCTCCCCATCTCTGTCTGTCTCCCTTCACCTAACCCCCCCCCCCCATCTCTCAGTCTCCCTCCCATCTCTCTCCACCCCCCCCCATCTCTCAGTCTCCCTCCCATCTCTCTCCCCCCCCCCCCCCATCCATCTGTCTGTCTCCCTCCATCGCTCTCTCTCTCCCCCCCTTTCACCCATCTCTCTCTCTCCATCCATCCATCTCTCTCTCTCTCCCAATCCATCGCTCTCTCTCTCCCAATCCATCGCTCTCTCTCCTCCACCCCCCCCCCCCATCCATCTCTCTATCTGTGTCTCTCTCTGCCTCCATCTATCCATCCCTCTCCCCCCTCCCATCCTCTCTCAATCCCTCCATCCCATCTCTCTCCCTCCCCCTTCACCCATCTCTGTCTTCCACTATCCATCTCTCTCAATCCATCCCTCTCCCTCCCCCCCATGCCTCCCTCTCCCTCCATCTCTCTCTCTCTCCCCTCCCCATCTCTCCATCTGTGTGTCTCTCTCTCTCTGCCTCCATCTATCCCTCTCTCTCCCCCCATCCTCTCTCAATCCCTCCATCCATCTCTCTCCCCCCATCCTCTCTCAATCCCTCCATCCATCTCTCTCCCCCTTCACCCATCTCTGTCTTCCGCTATCCATCTCTCTCCATCCTCTCTCTCTCTCAATCCATCTCTGTCTCCCTCCCTCTCCCTGTGTCTGTCTCCCTTCATCTCTCTCTCCCCCCCCCACCTCTCTCTCCCCCCCCCATCTCTCTGTCTCCCGCTAGCCATCTCCCTCCATCCCTCTCTCCATCCATCCATCCATCCCTCTCTCTGTCTCCCTCCCTCTTTCTGCCGGTCTCCCTCCATTCATCCCCCCCCCCCAATGTCTCTCCCTCTATTTATCCATCTCTCGCTGTTTCTCTCCATTCATATCTCTCCCCCCCCCCCCCCCCCAGTCTCCCTCTATCCATCTCTTCCCCCCCCCCCCCCCAATCATCCTCACTCTGTCTCCCTCTATCCATCTATCTCCTCTCTCACCCCCCCCCCCCCTCTATCCATAGCCATCTATCGCTCTCCTCTATCCATCTTCCTCCCTCCTCTATATCCCCCCCCCCCCCATCCCCATCTCTCTCTATGCTATATCTGTCTGTCTCCATCACTCCCCATCTCTCGGTTTATCTGGCTAAATCCCTTTCGCTATCCAAGACATCTGCTCCGTTTTCATATTTCTAGAAGTCCCTGCCTGTCACTCTATTCCCATCCGCCCCCCACGTGTCCATTTCCAGGATTTTCATGAAATCGCTGCGTCTAGATCCATCTTCTCTTCTCCTATACCTCCGTCTCCGGATCTATCAGTCTATTTCTAACCGTCGGAAATTATCGTAGAAATCCTGATTATCGCCTGTGATTGGCTATTCATTGTGATATGAACGCACTGCCCTCCATTCAACCCCCGTGTATCCATCTAGAAGTATCCCCTGATGTGTCCCCTCTGTATTCATCTAGAAGTATCTTTGTATGCATCTTTCTCTCTCTATTCTTCTAGAAGCATCTTCCAATGTTTCTATGTATGTTCTGGTATCTCCAGATGTATCCATCCATCTAGGAGGCACCTCCAGAGGCATCCATCCATCTAGGAGGCATCTCCAGAGGTATCCATCCATCCATCTAGGAGGCATCTCCAGAGGCATCCATCCATCCATCTAGGAGGCATCTCCAGAGGCATCCATCCATCTAGGAGGCACCTCCAGAGGCATCCATCCATCTAGGAGGCACCTCCAGAGGCATCCATCCATCTAGGAGGCACCTCCAGAGGCATCCATCCATCTAGGAGGCACCTCCAGATGTATCCATCCATCTAGGAGGCATCCATCCATCTAGGAGGCATCTCCAGAGGCCATCCATCCATCTAGGAGGCATCTCCAGAGGCATCCATCCATCTAGGAGGCATCTCCAGAGGCCATCCATCCATCTAGGAGGCATCTCCAGAGGCATCCATCCATCTAGGAGGCACCTCCAGAGGCATCCATCCATCTAGGAGGCATCTCCAGAGGCATCAATCCATCTAGGAGGCATCTCCAGAGGCCATCCATTCATCTAGGAGGCATCTCCAGAGGCCATCCATTCATCTAGGAGGCATCTCCAGAGGCCATCCATTCATCTAGGAGGCATCTCCAGAGGCCATCCATTCATCTAGGAGGCATCTCCAGAGGCCATCCATTCATCTAGGAGGCACCTCCAGAGGCCATCCATTCATCTAGGAGGCACCTCCAGAGGCCATCCATTCATCTAGGAGGCATCTCCAGAGGCCATCCATTCATCTAGGAGGCATCTCCAGAGGCCATCTGTGATGGCCTCTGTCATATTGGGAGGAGTTTTAAGATGCATAGATACATCTATGTAGCTAGAAAGTTTCTCCAGACGTTTAAATGTATCTAGAAGAAGTAGCTCCAGATGTTTCTATGAATCTAAAAGTGTCTCTCAAAGTAGCTATGGATCTAGAAGTATTTCCCAATTTATCTCGAAGTATCGTCAGATGATTCTATGCATGTAGAAGTATCTCCCGATGTACCTATGGATATAAAAGTAGATCTCAATGCAACTATGGATCTAGAAGTATTGTTTGCTCTGTCTAGGTAAAAACTTCTCTCAATGTTTCTACAGATCTAGAAGTATATCCTTATGTGTCTAGAAGCATCTATTAATGTGTCTGTGTATTTAGATGTTATCTATGGCATCCCAGTCGTAGTCCGTAGGGTTCAATATTGAGTTGGCCCACCCTTTGCAGCTATAAAAGCTTCAACTCTTCTAGAGCCATCTCTGGATCCAGATGCATGTCTTGATGTCACTATGGATCTAGAGATTTCTATGGAGCTATAATTGTGTCTTGAGGTATCTATGGATGCAGGGGTATCTCTTAATGTATCTATAGGCATCTATGGATCCAGGGGTATTTTCTTGGATGTATTTATGGATCCAGGAGTATCTCTTGAGGTCACTATGGATCTATAGATATCTTTGGATCTAGAATGTTGTCTTGATGCATCTATGAATCTAGAGGCAACTATGGATCCAGGGGTATCTCTTGATGTCGCTATGGTTCTATAGATATCTTTGGATCTAGAACGTTGTCTTCATGAATCTATGAATCTAGAGGCATCTATGGATCCAGGGGTATCTCTTGATGTCAGTATGGTTCTATAGATATCTTTGGATCTAGAACGTTGTCTTCATGAATCTATGAATCTAGAGGCATCTATGGATCCAGGGGTATCTCTTGATGTCACTATGGTTCTATAGATATCTTTGGATCTAGAATGTTGTCTTCATGAATCTATGAATCTAGAGGCAACTGTGGATCCAGTAGTATCTCTTGAAGTATCTATGGATTTAAAGTTAGCCATGGATCCAGGAGTATCTCTTGAAGTATCTATGGATCTAAAGTTAATATGGATCCAGGGGCATCTCTTGGTGTATCTGTGGATCTAGAATTTTGGCTTGATGTATTTATGGATCTAGAGGCAACTGTGGATCCAGTGATATCTCTTGAGGCATCCATGGATCTAAAGGCATCTATTGACATAGAATTTTGTATTGATCCATCTATGGATGCAGGGCATCTCTTGATGTATCCATGGATCTAGAATTTTGTCTTGATGCATCTATGGATCTAAAGATATCCATGGATCCAGGGGTATCTCTTGATGAATCTATGGATCTAAAGATATCTATGGATCTAGAATTTTGTCTTGATGTATTTATGGATCTAAAGATATCTATGGATCTAGAATTTTGTCTTGATGTATTTATGGATCTAGATGCATCTATGAATCCATGGGTATCTCTTGATCTAGAATTTTGTCTTGATGGATTTAAAGATATCTATGGATCCATTGATATCTCTTGATGCATCTATGGATCTAGAGATATCGATGGATCCAAGGGTATCGATGGATCCAAGGGCATCACTTGATGTATCTATGGATCTAGAATTTTGTCTTGATGCATCTAAAGATATCTATTGATCCAGGGGTATCTCTTGAGGAATCTATAGATCCAACGAGATCTATGGGATCCAGGGGTATCTCTTGATGTATCTATGGATCTAGAGATACCAATGGATCTAGAATTTTGTCTTGATGTATCTACGTAGAGTATCTCTATGCACCTAGAAATATGCCCAGATGTATGTAGGTATCTAGAAGTACCTTCTGATGTATTGGGTATGTAGAAGTACATACTGTGTATCTTCTGATGTATCTGAAGGCATCTCTCCATGTCTGGATAAATCTAGATGCATCTCCTGATGTCCAGTGTATCTATGTATATAGAAGTAGTTCTGGGTGTATCTAGAAGTATATCCTCTGGGTGTATCTAGAATTATCTGTGGAATATCTTCCAATGTATGTAGAAGTACCTAGCTGATGTATCTGGAGGTATCTCTCCATGTCTGGGTGAATCTAGATGTATCTCCTGATGTCCAGTGTATCTATGTATATAGAAGTAGTTTGGGGTGTATCTATGTAGGTAGAAGTTCTTCTGGGTGTATCTAGAAGTATATCCTGATGTAGCTCTGTATTTTTTTTAGAATTATCTGTGGAATATCTTCTGATATATGTAGAAGTACCTAGCTGTGTATCTGGAGGGATCTCTCCATGTCTGGATGAATCTAGATGCAACTCCTGATGTCCAGTGTATATAGAAGTTCTTCTGGGTGTATCTAGAAGTATATCCTGATGTAGCTCTGGCTGTATCTAGAAATATCTGTGGAATATCTTCCAATGTATCTAGAAGTTTCTCTCCATGTCTGGATGAATCTAGACGTATCTCCCGATGGCCAGTGTATCTATGTATATAGAAGTAGTTTGGGGTGTATCTATGTAGGTAGAAGTTCTTCTGGGTTTATCTAGAAGTATATCCTGATGTAGCTCTGGATGTATCTAGAATTATCTGTGGAATATCTTCTGATGTATGTAGAAGTACCTAGCTGTGTACCCCTTGATGTATCGCTCTATGTCTGGATGAATCTAGATGTATCTCCTGATGCCCAGTGTATCTATGTATATAGAAGTAGTTTGGGGTGTATCTAGAAGTATATCCTGATGTAGCTCTGGATGTATCTAGAATTATCTATGGAATATCTTCCAATGTATGTAGAAGTTTCTCTCCATGTCAGGATGAATCTAGATGTATCTCCTGATGTCCAGTGTATCCATGTATATAGAAGTTTTTCTGGGTGTATCTAGAAGTATATCCTGATGTAGGTCTGGATGTATCCAGAATTATCTGTGGAATATCTGTGTGATGATTGTAGAATAATCTGTGGAATGATCTCTGGATGTGTGTAGAAGTTTCCCCCGATGTCTCGGTGTGTAGAAGTAGTTTCTGGGTGTATCTAGAAGTATATCCTGATGTAGGTCTGGGTGTATGTAGAATTATCTATGGAATATCTGTGTGATTGTAGAATTATCTATGGAATATCTTCCAATGAATGTAGAATGATCTGTGGAATATCTCTGGGTGTGTGTAGAAGTTTCCCCCGATGTGTGGCTCTCTCCCCCCCCGGTGTGGAGAAGTAGTTTCTGGGTGTATCTAGAAGTATATCCTGATGTAGGTCTGGGTGTATGTAGAATTATCTATAGAATATCTTCCAATGTATGTAGAATGATATGTGGAATATCTGTGTGATGATCTGTAGAATGATGTCTGGATGTGTGTAGAAGTTTCCCCCGATGTGTGTCTCTCCCCCCCGGTGTGGAGAAGTAGTTTCTGGGTGTATCTAGAATTATCTATGGAATATCTTCCAATGTATGTAGAATTATCTATGGAATGATCTGTGGAATATCTGTGGAAGATCTCTGGATGTGTGTAGAAGTTTCCCCCGATGTGTGGATGTCTCCCCCCCCCCCGGTGTGGAGAAGTAGTTTCTGGGTGTATCTAGAATTATCTGTGGAATATCTTCCAATGTATGTAGAATGATCTATGGAATTATCTATGGAATGATCTGTAGAATGATCTCTGGATGTGTGTAGAAGTTTCCCCCGATGTGTGTCTCTCTCCCCCCCCCCCCGGTGTCTCGGTGTGGAGAAGTAGTTTCTGGGTGTATCTAGAATTATCTATGGAATATCTTCCAATGTATGTAGAATGATCTATGGAAGATCTGGGGAATTATCTGTGTGATGATCTGTGGAGTATCTCTGGATGTGTGTAGAAGTTTCCCCCATGTCTCCCCCCCGGTGTCTCGGTGTGTAGAAGTAGTTTCTGGGTGTATCTAGAATTATCTATGGAATGATCTGTAGAATGATCTCTGGATGTGTGTAGAAGTTTCCCCCATGTCTCCCCCCGGTGTCTCGGTGTGGAGAAGTAGTTTCTGGGTGTATCTAGAATTATCTATGGAATATCTTCCAATGTATCTAGAATTATCTATGGAATATCTGTGTGATTGTAGAATTATCTGTGGAATATCTTCCAATGTATGTAGAATTATCTATGGAGTATCTCTGGATGTGTGTAGAAGTTTCCCCCGATGTCTCCCCCCCCCCCCGGTGTCCCGGTGTGGAGAAGTAGTTTCTGGGTGCATCTAGAATTATCTATGGAATATCTATGTGATTGTAGAATTATCTGTGGAATATCTTCCAATGTATGTAGAATGATCTATGGAATTATCTGTGGAAGATCTCTGGGTGTGTAGAAGTTTCCCCCGATGTCTCTCTCCCCCCCGGTGTGGAGAAGTAGTTTCTGGGTGTATCTAGAATTATCTATGGAATATCTATGTGATTGTAGAATTATCTGTGGAATATCTTCCAATGTATGTAGAATGACCTATGGAATGATCTCTGGGTGTGTAGAAGTTTCCCCCGATGTGTGTCTCTCTCCCCCCCGGTGTGGAGAAGTAGTTTCTGGGTGTATCTAGAAGTATATCCTCTGGATGTATCTGGAATTATCTATGGAATATCTATGTGATTGTAGAATGATCTGTGGAATATCTTCCAATGTATGTAGAATTATCTGTGGAATTATCTGTAGAATGATCTCTGGGTGTGTGTAGAAGTTTCCCCCGATGTGTGTCTCTCCCCCCCGGTGTGGAGAAGTAGTTTCTGGGTGTATCTAGAAGTGTCTCCTCCGCTGTGTAGATACGGAGAGCGATGTCCCGATGTCTCTCCCCCTCCCCCGGGCCGGTGTCGCAGGTGAGGTGACCCGTCGGGTGTACACACGGCCAGGTGGAGGGGGGAGGAGCCCGGGGGGGGATGCTGACCCGTACACAGGGGGGGCACCGGGCCGGCACACGGGGTCCGGAGGTAGGAAGGAAGGGACGGGATAGGAGGAGGAGTGGAGTGTTGGGAGGACGGTTGGGGGCACTAACCTCGGTCGGGTCCGCTCTCCTCGCTCCAGGGCCGGGCCGGGGGGAGGTCGGCGGGTGTCGGACAGAAGAAGAAGCTCCGCCGGAGACACTGAGCACCGAACGAGAGCAGCCAGCCAGGCCGCGGGGCGTGACGGGAAGTGTAGTCCGGGGACCGACCCGCCCACCACTGTACCCAATGGAGGAGCGAGGGGGGCCGGACTACAAGTCCCAGCGTGCGCTACGGCACCTCCCCGAGAGAGAGGGGGAGGAGGAGGGGGGAATGGGGATCGCTGAGCGGAGCGCAGAGCAGACCGGGGGGAGCAAAGAGAGGGGGGGGGGGTAGAGAACTATATACACATAATATGGGGGGGGTATAATACTATATACTAATATATATATAGAGAGAGGTCGTACAGAACTATATATATTGTACACATCGCTCCGGAAATCAACTATATACCCCCCATATATATACATTCATACCGAACTATAAACACCATACATATATATACAGAGCTATATACCCCCCATATATATATCCTATACCCCACGTACCACATCCCCCCAACTGTGCCCCCCTGTGCTGTAACAACCCCCTACTGTGCCTCCTTCCCCAGTACTTTGCCCCCCTACTGTGCCCTCTTTCCCAGTACTGTGCCCCCTTCTACTGTAACCCCCCCCCCCCACATTGTGCCTCCTTCTCCTTTACTGTAACAACCCCTACTGTGTCCCCCTGTACTGTAACACCCCCCTACTGTACCCCTGTACTGTAACACCCCCCTACTGTACCCCCCTGTACTGTAACCCCCCCCACATTGTGCCTCCCTCTGTTAGTGTAACACCCCCCTACTGTACCCCTGTACTGTAACAACCCTCCTCCCCTGTGCCCCCTTCCCCGGTACTTTCCCCCCCTGTACTGTGACACCCCCCTACTGTGCCCCCCTTTGTACCGTAACCCCCTCCACTGTGCCCCCTTCTACTGTAACACCCCAATACTGTAACCCCCCTGCACTATACCCCTCCATAACCCCCTTGTACTGTAACACCCCCTTGTACTATAACTCCCCTGCACTTTGCCCCCCCCCCCCATTTACTATACCCAGTTATATCCCACTGTACTGTAACCCTCCGGGACTGTCCCCCCCCCCCATATTGTAACCCCTGGCACTGTTCCCCCATGTACTCAACCCCTCTCTATCCTCCATGTAACCCCCTTGTACTATACTCCTCCATTACCTCCCTGTATTGTAACACCCCGTAATGTGCCCAATCCAATACTGTGCCCCCCTATACTGTAACACCTCCATACTGTGCCCCCTATACTGTAACCCCCCCGTACTGTGCCCCCCTATACTGTAACACCTCCATACTGTGCCCCCCTATACTGTAACACCTCCCCCGTACTGTTCCCCCTATACTATAAACCCTGTACTGTGCACCCCTATACTGTTCCCCCTATACTATAAACCCTGTACTGTGCACCCCTATACTGTGCCCCCTATACTAAAAAACCCTGTACTGTGCACCCCTATACTGTCCCCCCCCCCCCGTACTGTGCCCCCTATACTGTAACCCCCCCCCGTACTGTGCCCTCCTATACTGTAACCCCTCCGTACTGTGCCACCCTATACTGTAAACCCCGTACTGTGCCCCCTATACTATAAACCCCATACTGTCCCCCCTATACTATAAAGCCCATACTGTGCCCCTATACTGTAATCCCCCATACTGTGCCCCATGTATTGTAAGCCCCCGTACTATGCCCCCCTATACTGTAACCCCCGTACTATAAGCCCCATACTGTGCCCCCCTATACAATAAACCCCATACTGTGCCCCTATACTGTAATCCCTCATACTGTGCCCCCCTATGTATTGTAAGCCCCCGTACTATGCCCCCTATACTGTAACCCCCGTACTGTTCCCCCCTATACTGTAACCCCTGTACTGTGCCCCCCTATACTGTAACCCCTGTACTGTGCCCCCCTATACTGTAAACCCCGTACTGTGCCCCCCTATACTGTAACCCCCGTACTATAAGCCCCATACTGTGCCCCCCTATACTGTAACCCCTCCGTACTGTGCCCCCCTATACTGTAAGCCCCATAGTGTGCCCCCCTATACTGTAACCCCCGTACTGTGCCCCCTATACTGTAACCCCTCCGTACTGTGCCCCCCTATACTGTAACCCCCGTACTGTGCCCCCCTATACTGTAACCCCTGTACTATAAGCCCCATACTGTGCCCCCCTATACTGTAACCCCCGTGCTGTGCCCCCTATACTGTAACCCCCGTACTATAAGCCCCATACTGTGCCCCCCTATACTGTAACCCCCGTACTGTGCCCCCCTATACTGTAACCCCTGTACTGTGCCCCCCTATACTGTAACCCCTGTACTATAAGCCCCATACTGTGCCCCCTATACTGTAACCCCCGTGCTGTGCCCCCTATACTGTAACCCCCGTACTATAAGCCCCATACTGTGCCCCCCTATACTGTAACCCCCGTGCTGTGCCCCCTATACTGTAACCCCCGTACTATAAGCCCCGTACTGTGCCCCCCTATACTGTAACCCCTGTACTGTGCCCCCCTATACTGTAACCCCCGTACTATAAGCCCCATACTGTGCCCCCCTATACTGTAAACCCTCGGTACTGTGCCCCCTATACTGTAACCCCGTACTGTGCCCCCCTATACTGTAACCCCTCCGTACTGTGCCCCCCTATACTGTAAACCCCGTACTGTGCCCCCCTATACTGTAACCCCCCCGTACTGTGCCCCCCTATACTGTAAACCCCGTACTGTGCCCTCCTATACTGTAACCCCTCCGTACTGTGCCCTCCTATACTGTAACCCCGTACTGTGCCCCCCTATACTGTAACCCCTCCGTACTGTGCCCCCCTATACTGTAAACCCCGTACTGTGCCCCCTATACTGTAACCCCCGTACTGTGCCCCCCTATACTGTAAACCCCGTAATGTGCCCCCCTATACTGTAACCCCCATACTGTGCCCCCTATACTATAAACCCCATACTGTGCCCCTATACTGTAATCCCCCATACTGTGCCCCATGTATTGTAAGCCCCCGTATTATGCCCCCCTATACTGTAACCCCCGTACTATAAGCCCCATACTGTGCCCCCCTATACTATAAGCCCCATACTGTGCCCCCCCCATCGGTGCGGGGAGGAGGAGATCGGTGTGATCGGTGCGGGGAGATCGGTGCGGGGAGGAGGAGATCGGTGTGATCGGTGCGGGGAGATCGGTGCGGGGAGGAGGAGATCGGTGTGATCGGTGCGGGGAGGAGGAGATCGGTGTGATCGGTGGTGGAGGATCCTCCCCGCCCGGACACATCGGTGCGATCATCTCCGTGTACACCGATCACCCCGCCCCGGGCCACACACCGGACAGTGTGATTGGCGGTCGGGGTGGAGTACAGACAGTTCTCACTTCCCACTGATACACGAGGCTCCGAGACCGAGAGAGAGGACAATGGTGTCATTGTATGATACCGACCTACACTGTCCGAGATTGGGGGACACTGCACCCTGGTATTGAGAAGGGGGGGGCTAGGTTACACACTGTATCCGGGGGGGGGGGTACACACTGTATCCTGGGGGGGGGGGGGTACACACTGCATCCTGGGGGGGGTACACACTGTATCCTGGGGGGGGGGGTACACACTGTATCCGGGGGGGGGGTACACACTGTATCCTGGGGGGGGTACACACTGTATCCTGGGGGGGGGGGTAGATACTGCATCCTGGGGGGGGGGTACACACTGCATCCTTGGCTGGGGGGGGGGTTACACACTGCATCCTGGGGTGGGGGGGATACACACTGCATCCTTGGCTGGGGGGTACACACTGCATGGGGGGGGGTAGATACTGCATCCTGGGGGGGTACACACTGCATCATGGGGTGGGGGAGGAGGGTTCGCACTGCATCCTGGGGGGTGGGGGTACACACTGCATTCTTGGCTGGGGGGGGGATACACACTGCATCCTGGGTGGGATACACACTGCATCCTGGGGGGTGGGGAGGAAGGAACGCACTGCATCCTGGGGTGGGGGAGTGGGAGGGTTCACACTGCATCCTGGGGGGGAGGGTTCACACTGCATCCTGGGGTGGGGGTACACACTGCATCCTGGGGTGGGGGTACACACTGCATCCAGGTGGGGTACACAGTGCATCCTGGGGTGGGGGTACACACTGCATCCTGGGGGGGAGGGTTCACACTGCATCCTGGGGTGGGGGTACACACTGCATCCTGGGGTGGGGGTACACACTGCATCCAGGTGGGGTACACAGTGCATCCTGGGGTGGGGGTACACACTGCATCCTAGGGGGGAGGGTTCACACTGCATCCTGGGGTGGGGGTACACACTGTATCCTGGGGGGGGGGGTACACACTGTATCCTGGGGGGGGGTACACACTGCATCCTGGGGTGGGGGTACACACTGCATCCTGGGGTGGGGGTACACACTGCATCCTGGGGTGGGGGGGGTGCACACTGCATCCTAGGGGAGTACACACTGCAACCTGGTGGAAGGGGGTACACACTGTATCTTGGGGGGGGGTACACACTGCATCTTGGGGTGGGGGGTACAAGCTACATCCTGGGAGGATGGGGGGTACACATTACATGGTGGGGGGAAGAGGGGTACACTATGTCCTGGGAGGATGGGGGGGTACACATTACATCCTGGGTGGGGGGGGAAGAGGGGTACACATTACATCCTGGGTGGGGGGAAGAGGGGTACACTATGTCCTGGGAGGATGGGGGGGTACACATTACATCCTGGGTGGGGGGGAAGAGGGGTACACTAGGTCCTGGGAGGATGGGGGGGGTACACATTACATCCTGGGTGGGGGAAGAGGGGTACACTGGGAGTAGGTGGAAGGTGACGGGGTGTACTCGCAGCCCAATGGGGGAGGGGTAGGAAGGGTTTTAGGAACACCCTCATTATATTTCTCTATGCATTCCCTCATGGATCAGGTCACCTCCAGGTTTTGTTCAGTGTTGTCCTGATTGCGCTGTCTGTAAGGTGCTATGATAGTCCTCCTCCAACCACCCACCTCCAGCGCACACCCGCTGCCCCCCCCCCCCATCCCTCCCGGGGTCCCTCCTTCGCTCTCAGCGACGTCTGCACGCGCTTTGCTGTTTACACACCAGTAGTCTTTTTTACTGGTCCGCCTCTCTCCCCCTCCCAGTACAAGTCTGAGGGCGGCCATGGTGGAAGTATGGAGGCAAAGGCCGACCACCATGAGGAAAACATACAAACTCCATGCATCCAAGCAGAGAATCCAACCCTCCGCGTGACACCGCGCCATAAATTACACAGAAACCTTGGAAAGATGCCGGAGGAATAACAACGTGACACCCGACTACACCGCAACAGATCCGTCACTCGGATTCTACACAACCCGACAACGCACGCGCAACGCACGCACAACGCACACGCACACACAATGCACGCGCAGCGCACACACAACGCACACACAACGCATGCGCAATGCACACACACCGCACGCGCAACGCACACACACGCCATGCCCACCACCTACAGCACACCGCCACGGCATGCTTGATAGATTTACATTGGAGGTCAACGGAAAGGTAGTGGGCTTTGGCTGGCCAGGAGGAGAGGGGTACGCCAGGACGTTTGGGCTAGGTGGACCTTGCCCTTGTCGGGGGAGTCAGGGCAGGGCCCTTCTTTTACAGGGCAGGGACCAGCGACACACCCATTGCGCCTTTTTTTGGCGTTCACCATTTTACGCATCCATTGTGGGCTCAGAAACAAAATACGTGGTCAACCTACAAACATGGGCGTCTGCAGGTAGGGGCAAGGGGGGTCAAGTGCCCCCCCCCTGGAATCAGCACAGTGGCGTCAGAGAGTGCGGGCAGCCAGAAGGGTGGCACCATTAAGGTTTTTCATGCTCAGTCCAGCAGAGAACTCGGTGGCGCTGTGTCAGAAGAAAGGCGGGCTGTCAACGTTTTCCCCCGCTTGCCCCCCCCCCCCCCCCCCCCCACGCTTGCCCCCCCCCATTTTCTTGCCAGGTTCCCCGCCCAGCTTCCTGCCCGCTCCGTTCCTTCCCCATTGGCCATAACTGAGGGGCAATCAAAGGAGATTGGGAGAGGAGAGCATCATGGGACATGTAGTCCCAAAGATTGGTGGCCCCATTTTCCACAGGGAGGAGACCACAGCTTGATCAAGAGAGAGATTGAGAGACTGCAGCCTGGGAAAAAAGGGGGAGCGTGCTACAGGACACAGAAGGGGCGTGTGTTGGGCGGAAGCCAGAGAGAGAGCCACGCTGCCCAGTGCCATCAGAGAGAGAGCCACGCTGCCCAGCGCCACCAGAGAGAGCCACGCTGCCCAGCGCCACCAGAGAGAGCCACGCTGCCCAGCGCCACCAGAGAGAGCCACGCTGCCCAGCGCCACCAGAGAGAGAGAGCCACGCTGCCCAGCGCCACCAGAGAGAGCCACGCTGCCCAGCGCCACCAGAGAGAGCCACGCTGCCCAGCGCCACCAGAGAGAGCCACGCTGCCCAGCGCCACCAGAGAGAGCCACGCTGCCCAGCGCCACCAGAGAGAGCCACGCTGCCCAGCGCCACCAGAGAGAGAGAGCCACGCTGCCCAGCGCCACCAGAGAGAGAGCCACGCTGCCCAGCGCCACCAGAGAGAGAACCATGCTGCCCAGCGCCACCAGAGAGAGAAAGCCACACTGTTCAGCACCACCAAAGAGAGAGAGAGCTACGCTGCCCAGCAGCACCAGAGAGAGAGCCACGCTACCCAGCGCCAGAGAGAGAGCCACGCTACCCAGCGCCAGAGAGAGAGCCACGCTACCCAGCAACAGAGAGAGAAAGACTGAGACACTGCCAGGGTACAGACTTGTTACACTACTGACCAGAATCATCCCTGGGTAACCCAGAGTGTGCGGTCATCCAGCTTGAGGGATCACTGCTGTAGTTTCCCTGGATCTGGTAAGAGGGCCCGTCGGCCATTATCCATTACTTATCCTAGGGACTGTACTACGTCTGCAGTCTCTGACCATGATAATGTAATAATGACATTGTCGAAAAGGGGCGGCACATGGGTGACCCTAAAATTATGCCCCCCCTCCCCCCTGAAAAAAAAATCTGCGGACGCCTATGCAAGGTATTTGGAGGCCTTGACTGCAGAAACCTGATATCACCAAGAGCCGCATGTAATATTCAGAATATGGACCCCTAGTCCATTCACACATAAGGGCTGCACATGTATTGACGCCCATTACGGGAAGCGTTCAGCAAGCAACAACATGCAGTATATGCCTCGTGGTGTGTTCCGCTCTACTGCACAATTCCATAGGGTGCCAATCACAATGAAAGCCAATGCTCCATGCATAGAGCAGGTGCGGTGCCATGCGTTGCGGTAACGTGTGTTTTAGCGATTAATGCCACAAAACTCATGTCTGCCTGGACTCAAAGATGGGCTGCCATCTAGGATAGAAGACTATCAAAGATGGCAGATTTATCTCTACTTTCGTGGTAAGTAGAAAGGTTGGTCCTTACATTGGTGATCAGTGAGAAGAATGTCCCTTACATTGGTGGCCAGTGGGAAGAATGTTCCTTACATTGGTGATCAGTGAGAAGAATGTCCCTTACATTGGTGATCAGTGGGAAGAATGTTCCTTACATTGGTGATCAGTGAGAAGAATGTCCCTTACATTGGTGATCAGTGAGAAGAATGTCCCTTACATTGGTGATCAGTGGGAAGAATGTCCCTTACATTGGTGATCAGTGAGAAGAATGTTCCTTACATTGGTGATCAGTGAGAAGAATGTCCCTTACATTGGTGATCAGTGAGAAGAATGTCCCTTACATTGGTGATCAGTGAGAAGAATGTTCCTTACATTGGTGATCAGTGGGAAGAATGTCCCTTACATTGGTGATCAGTGAGAAGAATGTCCCTTACATTGGTGATCAGTGAGAAGAATGTCCCTTACATTGGTGATCAGTGAGAAGAATGTTCCTTACATTGGTGATCAGTGAGAAGAATGTCCCTTACATTGGTGATCAGTGAGAAGAATGTCCCTTACATTGGTGATCAGTGAGAAGAATGTCCCTTACATTGGTGATCAGTGGGAAGAATGTTCCTTACATTGGTGATCAGTGAGAAGAATGTTCCTTACATTGGTGATCAGTGGGAAGAATGTCCCTTACATTGGTGATCAGTGGGAAGAATGTTCCTTACATTGGTGATCAGTGAGAAGAATGTTCCTTACATTGGTGATCAGTGGGAAGAATGCCCCTTACATTGGTGATCAGTGGGAAGAATGTCCCTTACATTGGTGATCAGTGAGAAGAATGTCCCTTACATTGGTGATCAGTGAGAAGAATGTTCCTTACATTGGTGATCAGTGAGAAGAATGTCCCTTACATTGGTGATCAGTGAGAAGAATGTTCCTTACATTGGTGATCAGTGAGAAGAATGTCCCTTACATTGGTGATCAGTGAGAAGAATGTCCCTTACATTGGTGATCAGTGAGAAGAATGTCCCTTACATTGGTGATCAGTGAGAAGAATGTCCCTTACATTGGTGATCAGTGAGAAGAATGTTCCTTACATTGGTGATCAGTGAGAAGAATGTCCCTTACATTGGTGATCAGTGGGAAGAATGTCCCTTACATTGGTGATCAGTGGGAAGAATGTCCCTTACATTGGTGATCAGTGAGAAGAATGTTCCTTACATTGGTGATCAGTGAGAAGAATGTTCCTTACATTGGTGATCAGTGAGAAGAATGTTCCTTACATTGGTGATCAGTGAGAAGAATGTTCCTTACATTGGTGATCAGTGGGAAGAATGTCCCTTACATTGGTGATCAGTGAGAAGAATGTCCCTTACATTGGTGATCAGTGAGAAGAATGTCCCTTACATTGGTGATCAGTGGGAAGAATGTCCCTTACATTGGTGGTCAGTGAGAAGAATGTCCCTTACATTGGTGATCAGTGAGAGGAATGCTCCTTACATTGGTGATCAGTGAGAAGAATTTTCCTTACATTGGTGATCAGTGGGAAGAATGTTCCTTACATTGGTGATCAGTGAGAAGAATGTCCCTTACATTGGTGATCAGTGAGAAGAATGTTCCTTACATTGGTGATCAGTGAGAAGAATGTTCCTTACATTGGTGATCAGTGGGAAGAATGTCCCTTACATTGGTGATCAGTGGGAAGAATGTCCCTTACATTGGTGATCAGTGGGAAGAATGTTCCTTACATTGGTGATCAGTGAGAAGAATGTCCCTTACATTGGTGATCAGTGGGAAGAATGCTCCTTACATTGGTGATCAGTGGGAAGAATGTTCCTTACATTGGTGATCAGTGGGAAGAATGTCCCTTACATTGGTGATCACTGGGAAGAATGTTCCTTACATTGGTGATCAGTGAGAAGAATGTCCCTTACATTGGTGATCAGTGAGAAGAATGTTCCTTACATTGGTGATCAGTGAGAAGAATGTCCTTACATTGGTGATCAGTGAGAAGAATGTTCCTTACATTGGTGATCAGTGAGAAGAATGTCCCTTACATTGGTGATCAGTGGGAAGAATGTTCCTTACATTGGTGATCAGTGGGAAGAATGTCCCTTACATTGGTGATCAGTGAGAAGAATGTCCCTTACATTGGTGATCAGTGGGAAGAATGTTCCTTACATTGGTGATCAGTGAGAAGAATGTTCCTTACATTGGTGATCAGTGAGAAGAATGTTCCTTACATTGGTGATCAGTGAGAAGAATGTTCCTTACATTGGTGATCAGTGGGAAGAATGTCCCTTACATTGGTGATCAGTGAGAAGAATGTCCCTTACATTGGTGATCAGTGAGAAGAATGTCCCTTACATTGGTGATCAGTGGGAAGAATGTTCCTTACATTGGTGATCAGTGAGAAGAATGTCCCTTACATTGGTGATCAGTGAGAAGAATGCTTCTTACATTGGTGATCAGTGAGAAGAATGTTCCTTACATTGGTGATCAGTGGGAAGAATGTTCCTTACATTGGTGATCAGTGAGAAGAATGTCCCTTACATTGGTGATCAGTGAGAAGAATGTCCCTTACATTGGTGATCAGTGAGAAGAATGTTCCTTACATTGGTGATCAGTGAGAAGAATGCTTCTTACATTGGTGATCAGTGAGAAGAATGTTCCTTACATTGGTGATCAGTGGGAAGAATGTTCCTTACATTGGTGATCAGTGGGAAGAATGTTCCTTACATTGGTGGTCAGTGAGAAGAATGTCCCTTACATTGGTGATCAGTGAGAGGAATGCTCCTTACATTGGTGATCAGTGAGAAGAATTTTCCTTACATTGGTGATCAGTGGGAAGAATGTTCCTTACATTGGTGATCAGTGAGAAGAATGTCCCTTACATTGGTGATCAGTGAGAAGAATGTTCCTTACATTGGTGATCAGTGAGAAGAATGTTCCTTACATTGGTGATCAGTGGGAAGAATGTCCCTTACATTGGTGATCAGTGGGAAGAATGTCCCTTACATTGGTGATCAGTGGGAAGAATGTTCCTTACATTGGTGATCAGTGAGAAGAATGTCCCTTACATTGGTGATCAGTGGGAAGAATGCTCCTTACATTGGTGATCAGTGAGAAGAATGTCCCTTACATTGGTGATCAGTGAGAAGAATGTTCCTTACATTGGTGATCAGTGAGAAGAATGTCCTTACATTGGTGATCAGTGAGAAGAATGTTCCTTACATTGGTGATCAGTGAGAAGAATGTCCCTTACATTGGTGATCAGTGGGAAGAATGTTCCTTACATTGGTGATCAGTGGGAAGAATGTCCCTTACATTGGTGATCAGTGAGAAGAATGTCCCTTACATTGGTGATCAGTGAGAAGAATGTCCCTTACATTGGTGATCAGTGAGAAGAATGCTCCTTACATTGGTGATCAGTGGGAAGAATGTCCCTTACATTGGTGATCAGTGAGAAGAATGTCCCTTACATTGGTGATCAGTGGGAAGAATGTTCCTTACATTGGTGATCAGTGAGAAGAATGTTCCTTACATTGGTGATCAGTGAGAAGAATGTTCCTTACATTGGTGATCAGTGAGAAGAATGTTCCTTACATTGGTGATCAGTGGGAAGAATGTCCCTTACATTGGTGATCAGTGAGAAGAATGTCCCTTACATTGGTGATCAGTGAGAAGAATGTCCCTTACATTGGTGATCAGTGGGAAGAATGTTCCTTACATTGGTGATCAGTGGGAAGAATGTTCCTTACATTGGTGATCAGTGAGAAGAATGTCCCTTACATTGGTGATCAGTGGGAAGAATGTTCCTTACATTGGTGATCAGTGAGAAGAATGTCCCTTACATTGGTGATCAGTGGGAAGAATGTCCCTTACATTGGTGATCAGTGGGAAGAATGTTCCTTACATTGGTGATCAGTGAGAAGAATGTTCCTTACATTGGTGATCAGTGAGAAGAATGTCCCTTACATTGGTGATCAGTGGGAAGAATGTCCCTTACATTGGTGATCAGTGGGAAGAATGTTCCTTACATTGGTGATCAGTGGGAAGAATGTTCCTTACATTGGTGATCAGTGAGAAGAATGTTCCTTACATTGGTGATCAGTGAGAAGAATGTCCCTTACATTGGTGATCAGTGAGAAGAATGTCCCTTACATTGGTGATCAGTGGGAAGAATGTCCCTTACATTGGTGGTCAGTGAGAAGAATGTCCCTTACATTGGTGATCAGTGAGAAGAATGTTCCTTACATTGGTGATCAGTGAGAAGAATGTCCCTTACATTGGTGATCAGTGGGAAGAATGTCCCTTACATTGGTGATCAGTGAGAAGAATGTCCCTTACATTGGTGATCAGTGGGAAGAATGTTCCTTACATTGGTGATCAGTGGGAAGAATGTTCCTTACATTGGTGATCAGTGGGAAGAATGTCCCTTACATTGGTGATCAGTGGGAAGAATGTCCCTTACATTGGTGATCAGTGAGAAGAATGCTCCTTACATTGGTGATCAGTGAGAAGAATGTCCCTTACATTGGTGATCAGTGGGAAGAATGTCCCTTACATTGGTGATCAGTGGGAAGAATGTTCCTTACATTGGTGATCAGTGGGAAGAATGTTCCTTACATTGGTGATCAGTGGGAAGAATGTCCCTTACATTGGTGATCAGTGGGAAGAATGTTCCTTACATTGGTGATCAGTGGGAAGAATGTCCCTTACATTGGTGATCAGTGAGAAGAATGTCCCTTACATTGGTGATCAGTGAGAAGAATGTCCCTTACATTGGTGATCAGTGGGAAGAATGTTCCTTACATTGGTGATCAGTGGGAAGAATGTTCCTTACATTGGTGATCAGTGAGAAGAATGTCCCTTACATTGGTGATCAGTGAGAAGAATGTCCCTTACATTGGTGATCAGTGAGAAGAATGTTCCTTACATTGGTGATCAGTGAGAAGAATGTTCCTTACATTGGTGATCAGTGAGAAGAATGTCCCTTACATTGGTGATCAGTGAGAAGAATGTCCCTTACATTGGTGATCAGTGAGAAGAATGTCCCTTACATTGGTGATCAGTGGGAAGAATGTCCCTTACATTGGTGATCAGTGGGAAGAATGTTCCTTACATTGGTGATCAGTGGGAAGAATGTTCCTTACATTGGTGATCAGTGAGAAGAATGTCCCTTACATTGGTGATCAGTGAGAAGAATGTTCCTTACATTGGTGATCAGTGAGAAGAATGTCCCTTACATTGGTGATCAGTGAGAAGAATGTCCCTTACATTGGTGATCAGTGGGAAGAATGTCCCTTACATTGGTGATCAGTGGGAAGAATGTTCCTTACATTGGTGATCAGTGGGAAGAATGTTCCTTACATTGGTGATCAGTGAGAAGAATGTCCCTTACATTGGTGATCAGTGGGAAGAATGTTCCTTACATTGGTGATCAGTGGGAAGAATGTCCCTTACATTGGTGATCAGTGGGAAGAATGTCCCTTACATTGATGGCCAGTGGGAGGAATGCCCCTTAATTTGGGGGGGTCAGTGGAATACCAGCCGTGTGAAGAATACCCCTTACATTCAAGGCCAATGATCCCTACATTGGTGGCCAGAATGCCCTCCTTACAGAAAGCTAAGAGGATCAATGGTGTCATGCGGCCGCCTCTGCCAATTGGCACTGCCCCCGCATCTATGCACCAGGCACCCTCACCCGGGAGGTCAATCAGCCCCAGCTCAAGGAACCCCTTCCCTATCTCCTTGTACCCTAGAACCCTCCTCGGCCCCCTCAGCGCTCGCCCATCCCCTAATTACCCTTCGCCGTCCCTTTTATTTAAATCTCATGTTTTTTTAATCGCGCCGATCCCAGCGCCTCGCAATTCTCCCCGAGCAGAAAGGCTCAGCTGCCTCCACTTTTATTATCGCGCACTAATTGGTCACAGGAAGGAGATCCTGGACTCCATTACAGCGGCAGCGTGACACAGATCCTCTGGCTGCCTGCTGCACCGATCCCTGTGTTTGCACTACAAATATTACGTAAACCCCCCCCCCCCCTTTCCTTTTTGCTGGATGGGTGGCGGTGATGGGGGGAGGGGGGGGGTCTTGTTTATCAGGAATCCTGTGTACGAGGATCGCTAGAAATAGTGCACAAAGCGCAGATCCCTCGGAGGCATAGCGACCTCCAGCCAAAAAAGCGGACTTAGACACGTTCCTTTCACTGCATGGCGCCTCTGATCTGCACAAACATCCCTTCCCCGGGAGAGATGTCAGTTGCACACAGTTGAGTTGAGTTGTTTTTTTTTCCTGCGCGCAGATCGAGCCGCGTCTGCAAAACAGCCTCCCCCCCCCCACTGTACGAGGAAGAGCGTTCATCGCATACCGTACAACCAAAGCCCCATTATTATGTCCTGGCGCTGCTAGGCGTGTTCACTGCAGGTATATTCCCCGGCTGCATGCCCGCCAATCACAGGGAAGACGGCGCGTTGTACTACCTGCCTGATAAAAAAAACAGCCAGGTACAGGTGTATGCTCCGTACATCTACAGGTCCCGTGCTCTAGGACACTAAGAAAGCTGTCTTCCAGCCTTGCACAGTTGTACAGGCCGGGGGGGGGGGGGGGCAGGAGGGGAAGCTTCCCCCGGGCACAGAAGGCAGAGAATGGACACAGAACAGTTATTATTATTATTATTAAAAATGCTTATAAACGCAGTCTTACCCATGGGCCTCAATGCAGTAAACCCATTCTACAGCATTGGGGGCAGGAGGGAAGGCTGCCCTGGGCACAGCAGGCAGAGAATGGACACAGAACAGTAAACCCATTCTACAGCATAGGGGGGGAAGGAGGGGAAGCTGCCCCGGGCATAGCAGGCAGAGAATGGATACAGAACAGTAAACCCATTTTACAGCATGGGGGGGCAGAAGGGGAAGCTTCCCCCGGGCATAGCAGGCAGAGAATGGACACAGAACAGTAAACCCATTCTACAGCATGGGAGGGGCAGTTGCCCCCGAGCAAAGCAGTCAGAGAATCGACACAGAAGAGTAAACCCATTCTACAGCATAGGTGGGGCAGGAGGGGAAGCTTGCCTGGGCACAGCAGGCAGAGAATGGACATAGAACAGTAAACCCATTCTACAGCATGGGGTGGGGGGGGCAGGAGAGGGAGCTGCCCCGTGCACAGCAGGCAGAGAATGGACACGAACAGTAAACCCATTCTACAGCATAGGGGGGGCAGGAGGGGAAGCTGCCCCGGGCACAGCAGGCAGAGAATGTACACCGAACAGTAAACCCATTCTACAGCATGGGGGGGGGGCAGGAGGGACAGCTGCCCCGGGCACAGCAGGCAGAGAATGGACACAGAACAGTTATTATTAAAAATGCTTATAAACTCAGTCTTACCCATGGGCCTCAATGCAGTAAACCCATTCTACAGCATTGGGGCAGGAGGGGAAGCTTCCCTGGGCACAGCAGGCAGAGAATGGACACAGAACGGTAAACCCATTCTACAGCATGGGGGGGTGCAGTTTTGCATCCTGACCTCCAGCCTTGCACAGTTGTGCAGGCCTGAGGGACAGGAGGGAAAGCTGCCCCGGGCACAGCAGGCAGAGAATGGACACAGAACGGTAAACCCATTCAACAGCATTGGGGGGCAGGAGGGGAAGCTTCCCCGGGCACAGCAGGCAAAGAATGAACACAGAACAGAAAACCCATTCTACTGCATGGGGGGGGGGTGCAGTTTTGCATCCTTGCCCTGGGCGCTAGTTGAACTGTACTACTGCAGGCTCCTCTCCTGGACTGAAATGGCCTACTCTGATTTCACTGCACACTGTGAGATTCTCACAATGTGCATCAGAAACCAAGGCAAGTCATATGGAGCTCCGCCCCATTTCCTGGCTGGAGGACGTCCAGAATTATCGAACCAACCTGGGGGCCCTCCAGCTGTTGTGAAACTACATTTCCCATGAGGCAATGCAAGGCCGGCAGTTACAATCACTCCCAGAGGCATGATGGGACTTGTAGTTCTGCAAGCAACAGCTGGAGAGCCCCCAGGTTGCCTACCCCTGAGTCTAACTCTTTCTTCTCCAGCCTGACTGTCCCCTGGCTCCGCCCCCCTTCATTCATTGGCTTTTAGTTCTTTCAATCGTGGAGGCTCAGCATCACAAGGTGGGCGGCACCTAGAGCTGATTAGGACACACCCACTCCTGCAAAGTGACACCCAACCATCAAGACACGTCAATATGTGCATAACTCCTCCCAAAAGCCGACTCACTGCCTGCATCAGGGCTGAGGGGGTGTGCCGGACGTGCCTGGGCACACCCTAATCACTCTGTACGGTGCCCATTTTCCCCAGCACAGAGCACTTCCTATTCATTCACTGCCCAGTGCACAAAGGGTGTGCTTTGGGGTGCACACCCTAATGTGGTAGGCGGTGCTACAGAGGCGGCTCTAGGCTTTGTGAGGCCTTAGGCATAACTTGACATGGGCCCCCCCACTCACTCCCATAATGGGAAAAATAATTCAAGAGCCTCTTCCCGACAACCCTGGCCGGTGGTTGTGGGGGTCTTCAGGCAGGGGGGGCTTATCGGAATCTGGCCCCCCAGATCCTGCTCTTTAATAACTAAGGGGGGCGGGGGCCACTCGGAGATATCACCTGGTGAACCCGCCCCCTTGTGACGTCATTGACTGAGGGCATGCTGTGTCATTGACGGGTTCCCGTGGTCACGAAGAACAGGACCGGGTCGCGAGCGCGCCGGCTGTACGCTCGCGACCCACAGCTGGGCTCTTTAAGGGGACGTACAGGTTGTTAGAAATCATGGGGCCCCCGTAGAGCCTAAACCCCCCCCCCCCCCCCCAATATATCAAAACAATATTTTCACTAAAATTATTATTAGCTAATACAAATCTAACAAATAATCTGTGTGAATTGGCCCTTTTTAAATTATTATTTTTTAAAAAATATATATAATTTTTTGGGGAAAAAAATAATTTTTGGGGAAAAAATTTTTTTTTTGAAAAAATTATTTCATAAAAAAAAAAAAAAAAATGTATTATAATGTAAATTTTTTTTTATTTCATTTTTTTACAGGTCAGGGAAGCCGGCTGTGCCGCTGGAGGGGGCTTGGCACAGTGACAGGGGGGCACGTGGGGGGGGGGGGGGATCAAAAGTGGGCGGGGAATCGGTGCTGGTGAAGTAATTAAAGGAACGATGCCCCTGTGTCTCCCTGCAGCAGCTGAATGCCGGCGGGAGGGAGAGAAACCGTCTTTCAGCTGCTGCAGAGAGCAGTACAGGGCATCTTTCTGTAATTGCCCTTCATCCCGAACACACTGATTCCTCCTGCTGTTCGGGCCCCTTGCTGTGCCCAGGCCCCCTACAGGAAGACTGGTTGTCCCCCCATCAGCGGCCCTGGGTTAGGGGGTTAAGGTTGCCCCTTGAAAAATAAGACTAGGACTCAGAAATTGGAATAGGGACTTCCCCAGAGGTCAAAGGTCAGTAGGCGGGTTCCCAGAGGCAGTGGCTTCACTAGGGTTGGTGTCACCGGGTGCGGTAAAACATGGTGTCACCCCCCCCCCCTCTGTCTAGGCTGCCCAGCACCAAGCAGGCAGCGCACGGGGCGCACCCCAAACCAGCCCCTGTAAATGATAGTATAGGTCAGTATAGTGGCAGGTTAGGGTAGTATAGAGTGGTATAGTGGCAGGTTGGTGTAGTAGGGTGGTATAGGACAGGTTAAGGTGGTATAGGGCATGTTGGGGTGATATAGGGTAGTTTGGGGTGGTATAAGGCAAGTTAGGGTTGCATAGGGCAGGTTGGGTGGTATAGGGCAAGTTAGGGTGGTACAGGGCAGGTTGGGGTGGTATAGTGCAAGTTAGGGTGGCATAGGGCAAGTTGGGATGGCATGGGAAAGGTTGGGGTGATACAGGGCAGGCTGGGGTGGTACAGGGCAGGCTGTGGTGGCACAGGGCAGGCTGTGGTGGTACAGGGCAGGCTGGGGTGGTACAGGGCTGTTTGGGGGGTACAGGGCAGGCTGTGTGGCAGGTTGGTGTAGTGGGGTGGTATAGGACAGGTTAAGCTGGTATAAGGCAAGTTAGTGGCATTGGGCAGGTTGGGGTGGTATAGGGCAAGTTATGGTGGCATAGGGCAGATTGGGGTGGTACAGGGCAAGTTAGGGTGGCACAGGGCAAGTTGGGGTGGCATGGGAAAGTTTGGGTTGGTACAGGGCATGCTGGGGTGGTACAGGGCAGGCTGTGGTGGCACAGGGCAGGCTGGGTGGTACAGGGCAGGCTGGGGTGGTACAGGGCTGTTTGGGGGGTACAGGGCAGGCTGGGGTGGTATAGGGATGTTTGGGGTGGTACAGGGCAGGCTGGGGTGGTACAGGGCAGGCTGGGGTGGCACAGAGCAAGCTGGGGTGGTACAGGGCAGGCTGGGATTGCACAGGGCAGGCTGGGCATGTCAGCTAAAAAAAAAAAAACGGGTGTCACCCGGTGTGGACCGCACCCCCCGCACCCCCCTAGCAACGCCTCTGCCCAGAGGTCAATCACCCACCCCCACCAAAGTGTCCCGACTCCCCCAACTAAGTCGGGGAAAGTGCTTAAAGCGGAGGTTCACCCAAAATAGAACCTCCGCTTTTCTGAACCCCCCCCCAAAATACAATGATCGCTTCAGCTACTCGGCCCAAGGTCTCTAATCATACCAGCAATGCTTTTAGACGTCGATGGAGATCTCTAGGATGTGATCTGTTCTAAAAATAAAATAGAAAAAATTCGAATATTCGGAATAGCGAATATTCACCGCGAAATTCGAAATATATCGCGAATACTCGAATATGCCATATTCGAGCCGAATATTCGCAATACGAATATTCGTGAGCAACACTAATGAAGAACATTCCTCCCCGGGAAGGGTGATCTGAGCATGCACGACGGGCCCAGCCCCGTGTGCGTGTTCATAGATCCTGCAGGCACTTACTGGCTTCAGAGTTCAGAATCCATCTCAGCCAAGGTTTTTTTTTTTTTTTTTCCGGAGATCTGAGTTTTAATTTATTCGGTGTCAGCTGTGAGCCAAGAACTTTTGTCATTCCCGCTGACTTCCTGTTTGGTCCCTCTCCTGCAGTAACCAATCATTAGAAGGAATGCCGGGATTTCCAGAGACACTCCGAGTCTTTGGAAAGTTTTCTCCCTTGGAGAGAATAAAGCCCCCCCCCCCCCCCCTTGTTATCTTTTGATGGTCGGCTGAGAAAGATTCTTGTTCCTTGGGCGCCTGTGGTGGAAATACACGGGGCTTCTTTTCAGTGGTGTCACCCGGTGCGGTAAAACATGGTGTCACCCCCCCCCCCCCTCTGTCTAGGCTGCCCAGCACCAAGCAGGCAGCGCACGGGCATGGGGCGCACCCCAAACCAGCCCATGTAAATGATAGTATAGGGCAGTATAGTGGCAGGTTAGGGTAGTATAGAGTGGTATAGTGGCAGGTTGGTGTAGGGGGGTGGTATAGGACAGGTTAAGGTGGTATAGGGCATGTTGGGGTGATATAGGGTAGTTTGGGGTGGTATAAGGCAAGTTAGGGTTGCATAGGGCAGGTTGGGGTGGTATAGGGCAAGTTAGGGTGGTACAGGGCATGTTGGGGTGATATAGGGCAGTTTGGGGTGGTATAGGGCAGATTGGGGTGGTACAGGGCAAGTTAGGGTGGCACAGGGCAAGTTGGGGTGGCATGGGAAAGTTTGGGGTGGTACAGGGCAGGCTGGGGTGGCACAGGGCAGGCTGTGGTGGCACAGGGCAGGCTGGGTGGTACAGGGCAGGCTGGGGTAGTACAGGGCTGTTTGGGATGGTACAGGGCAGGCTGGGGTAGTACAGGGCTGTTTGGGATGGTACAGGGCAGGCTGGGGTGGTATAGGGCTGTTTGGGGTGGTACAGGGCAGGCTGGATGGTACAGGGCAGGCTGGGGTGGCACAGAGCAGGCTGGGGTGGCACAGGGCAGGCTGGGGTGGTACAGGGCAGGCTGGGGTGGTACAGGGCAGGCTGGGATTGCACAGGGCAGGCTGGGGTGGTACAGGGCAGGCTGGGCATGTCAGCTAAAAAAAACAAAAAAAAACGGGATGGTGTCACCCCTCTAGCGGGTGTCACCCGGTGCGGACCGCACCCCCCTAGCAACGCCTCTGACGTGGGGGGAGCGCAGTTCTGGCACCGCCAGCACTAAATGTATGTAATGGGGGGGGGGTGCTGGAGGGTCTATTGATGCTGACTGGGGGGATCTATTTTTGTGAGGGTCTGTTGCTGGTGGGGGATCTATTGTTGCTGGGGGGTCATATGTTGGTAGGGATCTACTGTTGAGGGAGAGTTCTATTGCCTGCTGGCTGCTGGAAAAAGGGGCGGTCTACTGTTGCTGAGGGTGGTATTTTGTATTTTGCTGTGGGTGGTCCATTGCTGCTGTGTGTGTGGAGGGGGGGTTCTATTGTTGGGTAGGGGAACTATTGTTTCTGGGTGGGGGTCTATTGTTCCTGGGGGGACCGATGGATGCCGGGGGAGTCTATTGTTGTGTGGGGATCTATTGTAGCTGGGGTGGGGTCTATTGTTGCTGGGGGGACCTATGGATCCTGGGTGAGTCTTTTGTGTGGGAGAACTATTGTTGCTGGGGTGGGGTCTATTGTTGCTGGGGTAGTCTATTGTGCAGAGGATCTATTGTTGCTAGAGGAACCTATGGATGCTGGGGTATATATTGTTGCTGGGGTGGGGTCTATTGTTGCTGGGGGGGCTTGAATGCTGGGGGAGTCTATTGTTGTGTGGGGGATCAATTGTAGCTGGGGGACCTATGGATGCTGGGAGAATCTATTGTAGTGTGGGAGATCTCTTGTTGCTGGGGTGGGGTCTATTGTTGCTGGGGGGACCTATGGATGCTAAGGGAATCTATTGTAGTGTGGGAGATCTATTGTTGCTGGGGTGGGGTCTATTGTTGCTGGGGGGACCTATGGATGCTGGGGGAGTCTATTGTTGTGTAGGGGAATCTATTGTTTCTGGGTGGGATCTATTGTTCCTGGGGGACCAATGGATGATGGGGAGTCTATTGTTAGGTGGGGGATCTATTGTAGCTGGGGTGGGGCTGGGGGACCTATGGATGCGGAGGGATCTATTGTTGCTGGGGGTCATATGTTGTCGGTAGGGATCTACTGTTCAGGGAGAGTTCCATTGTTGCTGGCTGCTGGGAGATCTGTTGTTGCTGCTGGGGGGGTGCGGCGGTCAACTGTTGCTGAGGGTGGTATTTTGCTGTGGGTGGTCCATGGCTGCTGTGTGTGGAGGGGAGGTCTATTGTTGTGTGGGGGAACTATTGTTGCTGGGGTGGGGTCTATTGTTGCTGTGGGGATCTATGGATGCTGGTGGAGTCTATTGTGTGGGGGAACTATTGTTTCTGGGTGGGGTCTATTGTTCCTGGGGGGGCCATGGATGCTGGGGGAGTTTATTGTTGTGTGGGGGATCTATTGTAGCTGGGGTAGAGTCTATTGTAGCTGGGAGACCTATGGATGCTGGGGGACTCTATTGTTGTGTGGGGAAACTATTGTTGCTGGGGTGGGGTCTATTGTTGCTGTGGGGATCTATGGATGCTGGTGGAGTCTATTGTGTGGGGAAACTATTGTTGCTGGGGTGGGGTCTATTGTTGCTGTGGGGATCTATGGATGCTGGTGGAGTCTATTGTGTGGGGAAACTATTGTTGCTGGGGTGGGGTATATTGTTGCTGTGGGGATCTATGGATGCTGGTGGAGTCTATTGTGTGGGGAAACTATTGTTGCTGGGGTGGGGTCTATTGTTGCTGGGGTACCTATGGATGCTGGAGGATTTGTTGTTGCTGGGAGGGGGCTCTATTGTTGCTGGGGGGCTATGGATGCTGGGGGGGTTTATTGTTGTGTTGGGGATCAATTGTAGCTGGAAGGACCTATGGATGCTGCGGAGTCTAATGTTGTGTGGGGTCTATTGTTGCTGGGGGAACCTATGGATGCTGGGGGCGTCTATTGTTGCTGGGGTGGGGTCTGTTGCTGCTGGAGGGACCTATGGATGCTGGGGGAGTTTATTGTTGTAACGGGGATCTATTGTTGCAGGGGTTGGGTCTGTTGTTGCTAGAGGGACCTATGAATGCTGGGGGAGTTTATTGTTGTGTCCGGGATGTATTGTTGCAGGGGTGGGGTCTATTGTTGCTGGGGGATCCTATAGTTGTACAGGGGATCTATTGTTGGTGGGGATCTATTGTTGCTGGGTGATCCTATAGTTGTACAGGGGATCTATTGTTGGTGGGGATCTATTGTTGCTGGGTGATCCTATAGTTGTACAGGGGATCTATTGTTGGTGGGGATCTATTGTTGCTGGGGTGGGGTTCTATTGTTGCTGGGGGATCCTATAGTTGTACAGGGGATCTATTGTTGGTGGGGGATCTATTGTTGGTGGGGATCTATTGTTGCTGGGGTGGGGTTCTATTGTTGCTGGGGGATCCTATAGTTGTACAGGGGATCTATTGTTGGTGGGGGATCTATTGTTGCTGGGGTGGGGTCTATTGTTGCTGGGGGATCCTATAGTTGTACAGGGGATCTATTGTTGGTGGGGATCTATTGTTGCTGGGGTGGGGTTCTATTGTTGCTGGGGGATCCTATAGTTGTACAGGGGATCTATTGTTGGTGGGGGATCTATTGTTGCTGGGGTGGGGTTCTATTGTTGCTGGGGGATCCTATAGTTGTACAGGGGATGTATTGTTGGTGGGGGATCTATTGTTGCTGGGGTGGGGTCTATTGTTGCTTACTTCTTTTCTTGCTATCCTGAACACATTCCATACACATTATTTAGCACCACAAAATAATACTTGGTTCTGTATCCGATGAAAGGGGCGGTCCTGGGAGGTGGGCACTGAAAGGGGCGGTCCTGGGAGGTGGGTGGAACCAGGGGGAGGGGACTCAGAAGGGGGCGGAGCTCCTGCACCTATTCTCTGAGAAAGAAGCCCTGGAAATGACCATTTAAAGCTGAAGTTGAATCTGCTGTTATTTTGCCGTTCCTGGTTCCTATGTTTCCTCATCAGCATGGCAATGAAACTGATAAATAAATGAAAATGACGTTTCTTATTTTAGACCCGGTGACATCATCACCGGGTCTCTGTGCTCCTCTATGCAATGCAGGCAGATCGTGGCTGGTGGGAGGGGCCAGCAGGCTGTACAAAGCTTCCAGAGCATCACAGCCCCCGGCCTCAGTACGGCTCTCAACAGCGGAGAGAGAGAGGCGAGAGAGAGAATGGGGGGGATCTGTGCTAGGATGGGGGATTGGGGGAGGGGAATTTGTACTGAGAAGGGGGATTTGGAGTGGGGGGGGGGGGATTTGTTCTTGGAGGGGAGATTTTTTTGTTGGGGGGGGGATCTTTATCATGTTGGCCTTGGGCTCTAGATGACTCTGTCGCGGCTCTGACTCCATGGATTGGACGGCGGTCGTCACACACAAATATCCTATGTGGCCAGAAAGAGACCCCAGAGAAGAGGACGTGTCGCGGCCCGTTATTTCACACGGGATTTTCTTCATCCCTTTCTCAGCCTCCAAAGCAGCCGATCGCTCCCCCAAGTGATCGAGGATCCCGGTAAGGATGTGACCCCCTCCCCCGCATTCCCCCGAGAAGAGTGACAGAAACGAAAGTTCCCGGCCCTCCCCTGTGATGTCAGAAACCAGAAGCAGCGAGGATTTCCCCACTTCCGGTTTTGTTTCTCGGGTTTACCCGCTTGTTACCGACCAGTGAAGCAGCCGATCACTTGGGAGAGCCTGGTAAAGGCGGCAGTGGGAGAGTGGGGGCAACCCTTCCCAATTGCAGCCACTCTGCCCATCAAACACATCTACTGTGCTCATCAATTGCCGCCACTGTGCCCATCAATTGCAGCCACTGTGCCCATCAAACACAGCCACTGTGCCCATCAAACAGAGCCACTGTACCCATAAATTGCCACCACTGTGCCCATCAAGCGCAGCCACTGTGCCCATCAAGCGCAGCCACTGTGCCCATCAAACTCATCCACTGTGCCCATCTAGCGTAGCCACTGTGCCCATCAAACGCAGTCCATGTGCCCATCAAATGCAGCCACTGTGCCATTGAACGCAGCAACTCTGCCCATCAAAAGTAGCCACTGTGTCATCAATTGCCGCCGCTGTGCCATCAAATGCAGCCACTGTGCCCATCCAGCGCAGCCACTGTGCCCATCTAGCGCAGCCACTGTGCCCATCAAACCCAGCCACTGTGCCCATCAATTGCCGCCACTGTGCCATCAAACTCAGCCACTGTGCCATCAAATGCAGCCACTGTGCCCATCAAACGCAGCCACTGTGCCCATCAAGCGTAGCCACTGTGCCCATCTAGCGTAGCCACTGTGCCCATCAAACGCAGCCACTGTGCCCATCAATTGCCGCCACTGTGCCATCAAACTCAGCCACTGTGCCATCAAATGCAGCCACTGTGCCCATCAAACGCAGCCACTGTGCCCATCAAGCGTAGCCACTGTGCCCATCTAGCGTAGCCACTGTGCCCATCAAACGCAGCCACTGTGCCCATCAATTGCCGCCACTGTGCCATCAAACTCAGCCACTGTGCCATCAATTGCCGATAATGTGCCATCAAATGCAGCCACTGTGCCCATCAAACGCAGCCACTGTGCCCATCAAACGCAGCCACTCTGCCCATCAAACGCAGCCACTGTACTTATAAATTGCCACCACTTTGCCATCAAACGCAGCTACTGTGCCCATCAATTGCCGCTACTGTGCCCATCAAATGCTGCCAGTGTTCGTTCCCCAACCCGCCCCGCCACTTACCTTGTTTTGGTGGGGCAGGGGGTCATGGCGGCGATGTCCTCCACACTCCTTGATGTCTTCTCCCGTCCTCTCTTCCCATCCTCTGCTATGATTGGACGCCTGGGCGTAACGTATGACATTTACGTTACACCGCCGCAAGTTTTACGGGCAAGTGCTTGATTCACAAAGCACTTGCCTGTAAAGTTGCGGCGGCGTAGCGTAAATCCCCCGGCGCAAGCCCGCCTAATTCAAATGATCCGGGTAGGGGGCGTGGATCATTTAAATTAGGCGCGTTCCCGCGCCGAACGTACTGCGCATGCGCCGTCCCTAAAATTTCCCGACGTGCATTGCGGTAAATGACGTCGCAAGGACGTCATTGGTTTCGACGTGAACGTAAATGGCGTCCAGCGCCATTCACGGACGACTTACGCAAACGACGTAAAATTTTCAAACGACGTCCATACTTAACATTGGCTGCGCCTCCTAATAGCAGGAGCAGCCTTACGCCGAAAAAGCCTTAACGCAAACGACGTAAAAAAACGAGAACGCCGGGCGCACGTACGTTTGTGAATCGGCGTATCTAGGAAATTAGCATATTCTACGCCGACAACAACGGAAGCGCCCCCTAGCGGCCAAAGTTATATTGCACACAATTCTACGCCGCCGCAATCAAGTTACGTCGGTGGAGGAAGCCTATTTTTTCAGCGTAACGGCCTTTGTGAATCGGCGTAACGCTACGCGGGCGCGGAATTCAAATTTCGGCGGCGTATCTGGAAATACGCCGCAACGCAAAAGGTACCCGAATCTACCCCATGAGCATTAATGGATTATGCTCGTAATCCGAGGTTCCACCTATACAAATATCGAAATGCCTTGATGGGCGCATGTCTGGAGGAGTTGGTGATCCTTGGCAGATGGCAACATTGGCCCGGATTCAGGTACGACTTGCGCATTATTTGCGGAGGCACAGGGCAACGATTTTGCCCTACGCCCCCGCAAATAATTTGCGCTGCCCTCGATTCAGTAGCTCCGTAAATTGCGAGGGCGCGCCGGCAAAATTGCCCGGCGTAAGCGCGCGCAATGTAAATGATCCCGCCGGGGGCGGGAATCATTTAAATTAGGCGCGCTCCCGCGCCGAGCATACAGCGCATGCTCCGTCGGGAAACTTTCCCGACGTGCATTGCGGCAAATGACGTCGCAAAGGACGTCATTTGCTTCAAAGTGAACGTGAATGGCGTCCAGCGCCATTCGCGAATCACTTACGCAAACGACGTCAAATTCGAACGGCGCGACGCGGGAACGACGGGTATCCTTTAGCATTGGCTGCCCCTGCTTTTAGCATGGGCAGCCTTACGCTAAAGACGCCGTATGCAACCGACGTAACTTGCGTACGCAAGGGGGCGCGCAACATTGTGAATCGGCGTAAGTATGCAATTTGCATACTATACGCTGACCACAATGGGAGCGCCCCCTAGCGGTCATCGCAAGAATGCAGCCTAAAATCTGCGTGGCATAAGAGCCATATGCCACGCAGATTTTAGGCTGCAGTCGGCGTAACGAGTTCTCTGAATCAGGAGAACTCGTTACGCCGGCGCAAGTCAGCAATTGCGCTGCGTAACTATGGTTACGCAGGCGCAATTGCTTTCTGAATCCGAGCCAATGTTCTACCACTGATCATTATCTATAATACACGACGCCACATTATGGATTTCGCGCCAGTCGTTATTCACAAATAGGTCGCAACAAATACACTATATGGCCATAAGGTTGTAGACACCCGACTATCACCCCCTGCATTCGATTTCTGGGCATCCCATTCCAGAACCAGGGGCATTAATACGGAGTTTGCCCGCTTTGCAACACCTCCACCCTCCTGGGAAGTTTGGCCTTGAGATTTTCGGAATGTCTCTGTAGGGCTTTGTGCCCGCCGAGCCAAAAGAACATTTGTGAGGTCAAGTATTGTTTTTGGATGAGAAACCCTGGCTCAGAATCGGTGTTGCAGTTCTTCCACCCGGGCGCCCCCCCTACCCCCCCTACTGTAGTCATAAAAAAAAAAAAACGGGCCCTTTAAGACTTTAAGAATGTCGTTATGCAGCGCCGCCCCCTCTGGCTCTCGCAAATAACATACATTCATGCATTGCATGAATGTATGTTATTGTTGCCAGCTGCCGCTGGTCTATTATGGTGGCCGGACCTTGGGCGCCGGCTACCTGAATAACGGCAGCTGGTTGGCTTTCAGAGTACAGCCCTCGGCTCCCGGATGTCTTATCCTCGGAACGTACGGGGTGTGCGTTCCTTGGATAAGACTGGCAGCCGTCTCAGCCAATCAGGCTCACCGATTCTGGTTATCGGTAACCTGATTGGCTGAAGCGTCACTGAGGGCGGGAGAGGACATCGAGGGAAGTGGAAGCAGAAAGGTAAGTGCATTTTGCAGGGCACAGCGGCGACAATGGGCACAGAGGTGACAAAGGGCACAGTGGCATCAATTAAAGGGCACAGTGACATGCACAGTGGCAACAATGGGCACAGTGGTGACAATGGGCACAGAGGCGACAAAGGGCACAGAGGCGACAAAGGGCACAGTGGCATCAATTAAAGGGCACAGTGACATGCACAGTGGCAACAATGGGCACAGTGGTGACAAAGGGCACTGAGGCGACAAAGGGCACAGTGGCGTCAATTAAAGGGCACAGTGACATGCACAGTGGCAACAATGGGCACAGTGGTGACAAAGGGCACAGTGGCATCAATTAAAGGGCACAGTGACATGCACAGTGGCAACAATGGGCACAGTGGTGACAAAGGGCACAGAGGCGACAAAGGGCACAGTGGCATCCATTAAAGGGCACAGTGGAATCCATTAAAGGGCACAGTGACATGCACAGTGGCAACAATGGGCACAGTGGTGACAAAGGGCACAGTGGCATCAATTAAAGGGCACAGTGACATGCACAGTAAAAGCCCACCTTCCATTCCTGCCTCGACCTCCCGCGGGCATTACACTTTATCAAAACAATGCCATGGCTTGTAGCATTACAACACATCACGTGACCACCGCATTGGACTACAGCTAGATCCTACCTTCTGGCCACCAGCTTTTGACTATGGAAGACTGTACAAAGCACTGTGTGATTGGCTAGTCAAACAAGTTGTTTAGGTAAGTAGATTAAGTTTTGCTTTTTTTGTGGTACCATATCATCAAGGACAGGAATTTGTCATATTAACGTCCTACTATTATCTCCTCCTTCCTTTGGCTTGGGAAACTGGCTCGCCAGACACATTCAGGGCCACAACAAAATGGCGCCTGTCCACACAGGCGCACACTGCCTCGGCATATAGTGAATTCCATTTAGTAAAAAATGGCTCCAGCTTGGTCTCCTACCCATGGGAGAACCCTCTCTAATATGTTTGGCCGGGTAGGGGCTTAATTGTAGAAGCCTTTACGATTCAGCCCCTACTGGGCGAAACATGTTAGAGGGGGTTCTCCCATGGGTAGGAGACCAAGCTGAAGCCATTTTTTACTAAGAGGAGGTCACTATATGACAGGAATATGTCATACTAACATTCTACTATTATCTTCTCCTCCCTAGGCTTGGGAAACTGGCTCGCCAGACACATTCAGGGCTACAACAAAATGGCGCCTGTCCGCACAGGCGCACACTGCCTCAGCATATAGTGAATTCCTTTTAGTAAAAAATGGCTTCAGCTTGGTCTCCTACCCATGGGAGAACCCCCTCTAATATGTTTGGCCCGGTAGGGGCTTAATTGTAGAAGCCTTTACGATTCAGCCCCTACTGGGCGAAACATGTTAGAGGGGGTTCTCCCATGGGTAGGAGACCAAGCTGAAGCCATTTTTTAACTAAGAGGAGGTCACTATATGACAGGAATATGTCATATTAACATTCTACTATTATCTCCTCCTCCCTTGGCTTGGGAAACTGGCTCACCAGACACATTCAGGGCCACAACAAAATGGCGCCTGTCCGCACATTTTACTTTACAACACCAAGTTATATTAACAGCCTAATCTGATTAGATAAATAAGGAGCGATAGAAGGACCAAAATACTTTAACAGTAGAAATTGTGGCTTCAGTGCTTGCCACGTGTCTGAAGGCCTGGGGACATGGTCATGTGATAGCTGCTTAAGGGTTTGGTAAAAGTTCAGGTTAGCTGATCCTCCCCTACAGCAGAGATCATGTGACCAAACGCCTAGGCTTTTGGTGGTATAAACATCAGTTGACGAAACCCGCAGCAGCATTTTCACCAGGAAAGGTAGGCATTTCAGCCCCTGTAGACCAAAAAAACAAATAAAATTGATACTGCTCAAATGCCCCAATCTTTCAGCCATTTTGTTGTAGTCCTGTATGTATCTGACGATACATACAGGGCATTATAGAGGCCTCTATGACTAAGCCCCTACTGGGCAATACATGTTAGAGGAGATTCTCTCATGGGTAGGAGACAAAGCTGAAGCCATGTTTTTTTACTAAGAGAAGTTTACTAGATGTTGAAGCAGTGTGTGTGTGGACAGGCGCCATTTTGTTGTAGTCCCGTATGTATCTGACGAGACAGTTTCAGCCCAGACAACACCTGAAAACTTTGTGGCCAGTTGGCTGGGCTGAAACTGTCTCGTCAGATACATACAGGACTACAACAAAATGGCGCCTGTCCACACACACACTGCTTCAACATCTAGTAGACTTCTCTTAGTAAAAAAAATGGCTTTAGCTTTGTATCTACCCATGAGAGAATCTCCTCTAACATGTATTGCCCAGTAGGGGCTTAGTCATAGAGGCCTCTATAATGCCCTGGGAATTCGGCTATATCAACAAATGCCATTATTGTGGTGGCCTTAGGAAGTTGGCCAGAAAAAGACCCCCTTCCCTAGGTCCCTTAACTTCCCACAGGCATTAGGCTTTTCCACATATGTCAAACACAAGGCACAGAGACAGACCTCTAGATTCAGAGAGAGAACGATTTCCCTCAGTGAGGTGCTAGAGCTGGGCAAGGTAGGAGAGAGAGATGAGAGGAAGCTTTGTGTTGGTTGGAATTGCATGCTGTGCATAGTACACCCCTGAACTCTGTACTTAGCGCAATCCCGAACTCTTCACTCTGTACATAATGCACTCCTGAACTCTGCACTCTGTACGCAGTGCACTCTTGAACTCCGCACTCTGTACATAGCACGATCCTGAACCCTGCTCGCTTCAGGATCACGATCCTGAGCAGGGTTCACGATCCTCAAACCTGCTCGCTGTACATAATGCACTCCTGAACTCTGCATTCTGTACGTAGCGCACTTCTGAACTCTGCACTCTGTGTGTAGCACACTCCTGAACTCTGCACTCTGTGTGTAGCACACTCCTGAACTCTGTACTTAACATACCCCTGAGCTGTGCACTCTGTACATAGCACAATCCTAAACTCTGCACTCTGTACTTAGCGCTACCCTTAATTCTGCACTCTGTACATTACGCAATCCTGAACTCTGTACATAGCGCAATCCTGAACTCTGCACTCTGTACGCAGTGCACTCCTGAACTCCGCACTCTGTACGCAGTGCACTCCTGAACTCCGCACTCTGTACATAGCAGGATCCTGAACCCTGCTCGCTTCAGGATCACGATCCTGAGCAGGGTTCACGATCCTGAACCCTGCTCGCTGTACATAATGCACTCTTGAACACTGCATTCTGTACGTAGCGCACTTCTGAACTCTGCACTCTGTGTGTAGCACACTCCTGAACTCTGCACTCTGTACTTAACATACCCCTGAACTCTGCACCCTCTACATAGCACAATCCTAAACTGCACTCTGTACTTAGCGCTACCCTTAATTCTTCACTCCTGAACTCTGCACTCTGTATGTAGCACACTGCAGATATAACCGGCCCTTTGAGGGCAACCATATTGCTTATGTGGCCCACAATGAAACTGAGTTTGACACCCCTGGGCTATACAGTATTAAGGAACGCACCTATTATGGGGGACTTTGGAGGCAAGCCAGCAGGAGGCCTCCTCCTGTGGCCTGGGAAACTGACTCCTCAGACACATGCAGGGCTTCAACAAAATGACGCTTGTCCGCACAGTGCCTCGGGATATAGTGAACTCCTCGTAGTATAAAATGGCTTCAGCTTGGTGTCCTACCCATGACACAACCCCCTCTAACATGTATTGCCCAGTAGGGGATTCATCGTAGAGGCCTCTACAATCCCCCGAGAATTAGACTGCATCAACAAATGCCATTATTGTGGTGGACTTGGGAAGAGAGCCAGCGAAAGGCCTCAGTCCTTATTGGGTCCCTAAACATACCCAGGGCATTAGACTATATGAAGGAATTCCATTATTATGGCAGACTTGGAAAGTTGGCCAGCGAAAGACCCCGTCCTTGGGTCCCTTCACTTCCCATGGGCATTAGTCTATACGGTATTAACAAATGCCATCATTATGGTGGACTTGGGAGGCCTCCTTCCTTGGCTTGGGAAACTGGCTTTCCAGACACACCCAGGGCTACAACAAAATGGCGCCTGCCCTCACACTGCCTTGGCATATAGTGAACTTTTTTTTTAGTAAAAAATGGCTTCAGCTTGGTCTCCTACCCATGAGAGAACCCCCTCTAATATGTTTGGGCCCGTAGGAGCTTAATTGTAGAAGCCTTTACGATTCAGCCCCTATGTTAGAGGGTTCTCCTATGGGTAGGAGACCAAGCTGAAGCCATTTTTTACTAAGAGAAGTTTACTATATGCCAAAGCAGTGTGTGTGGACAGGCGCCATTTTGTTGTAGCCCTGTATGTATCTGACGAGACAGCCCAGCCAACACCTGCGGTATTAACAAATGCCATCATTATGGTGGATTTGGGAGGTAGGCCAGCAAGAGGCCTCCTCCCTTGGCTTGGGAAACTGGCACGTCAGACACATCCAGGGCTACAACAAAATGGCGCCTGTCCACACACTACTATGGCATGTAGTGAACTCCTTTTAGTAGAAAACGTCTTCAGCTTGGTCTCCTACACATGGGAGAACCCCTCTAATATGTTTTGCCCCATAGGGGCTTAATTGTTAGAGGGGGGAGAACATGTTAGAGGTAGGGTGACCACATTTTCAAACTGCCATTCAGGGACACCCCGCCAAAAAAATATGAGGGGGGGACAGAGGGAAATGTAGTCTCGGGTTGATGGGGAATTTGGCAGTGGGTTATTTGTCAGCTGAATGTGCCACTTGTCATCAGATGCAGTGCCGCTTGCCACCCATAGCCTGCCACCAGATGCAGTACTGCTTTCACTCCCTCTGCATGATTGGAGTCGCTATCTGGAAAATGAAGATCACACCAGTCCCTGCGGCTTGCCGCTAGGTGCCGGAGAAGGAGGAGGTGCCGAGGTGGGTGGGCATAGGTGTGCGCAGCCTATTGCATTAGGGTGTGCACCCCAAAGCTCAAACATATTTGCATGTGTATATACAGTATACTGATGGTGTCAGCAGAGCGGTGGACGGTGTCAGTAGGGCCGACAGTGTCAGTAGTTTATTTTTATTTTTTTAGGAGCCCCATTAGGGAGCTTTGGTGAAATATTGGGGGTATATTTCTGTGCATTACTGCATGTTTAACGCACTATATTCCAGTGTGTTACTGCACTTTTTTTTTTTTTTTTTTGTGTTACTGCACGTTTAATGCAGCATATTCTGTGCATTACTGCATGTTTAAAGTAGAATATTTTGGTGTGTTATGTGCCTTTTAATGCTGTATTTTTCTGTGCGTTAGTGCCAGTTTAACCACTTAAGCCCCGGACCAATATGCTGCCTAAAGACACAAGGTGTTTTTACAGTTCGGGACTGCGTCGCTTTAACAGACTATTGCACGGTCGTGCGACGTGGCTCCCAAACAAAATTGGCGTCCTTTTTCCCCACAAATAGAGCTTTCTTTTGGTGGTATTTGATCACCTCTGCGGTTTTTATTTTTTGCGCTATAAACAAAAATAGAGCGACAATTTTGAAAAAAATGCAATATTTTTTACTTTTTGCTATAATAAATATCCCCCAAAAACATATATAAATTTTTATTTTTCCTCAGTTTAGGCAGATACGTATTCTTCTACCTATTTTTGGTAAAAAAAAATCGCAATAATTGTTTATCGGTTGGTTTGCGCAAAATTTATAGCGTTTACAAAATAGGGGATAGTTTTATTGCATTTTTTTTTTTTTTACTACGAATGGCGGCGATCAGCGATTATTTTCGTGACTTCGACATTGTGGTGGACACTTCTGACACTTCTGACACATTTTTGGGACCATTGTCATTTTCACAGCAAAAAATGCATTTAAATTGCATTGTTTATTGTGAAAATGACAGTTGCAGTTTGGGAGTTAAACACAGGGGGCGCTGTAACATTTAGGGTACATCTAGTGTGTGTTTACAACTGTAGGGGGGTGTGGCTGTAGGTCTGATGTCATCGATCGAGTCTCCCTATAAAAGGGATGACTCGATCGATACGCCGCCACAGTGAAGCACGGGGAAGCCGTGTTTACATACGGCTCTCCCCGTTCTTCAGCTCCCGGGAGCGATCGCGACGGAGCGGCTATAAACGAATAGCCGCGCCCTCGTCTCGGATCTCTCCTGAAGCCACGGGGACCGCCGCATGTACCGGGGGGGGGGTCCCGATCGGACCCCCGACCCACGTCAAGCAGAGGACGTATATATACGTTGATGTGCCTGCCTGTGCCATTCTGCTGACGTATATGTACATGAGGCGGTCCTTACGTGGTTAATGTAGTATTTTTCGGTACAATGTGCACCACACAGGGTGATTAGGGTGTACCCAGGCACACCCTGTGCGCACGCCTATGTGGGTGGGGATAGCAGTGCTGCACTAGGCGCAGGCCTCGCTCCCGGCCTGACTATCTGAGAGTAAATTGTTACTGGTTACAAGACGCCAGGCAGCGCCGGCCCTAGCAACCAGTTCCGGAAAAGTAGTTATTAGTTAGTAGGGGGTGGCTGTGTCCTCTATTACATTCCGGGACACTGTGTTGTCCCGGAACCAGGGACAGATATGTCAATTGCGGGACAGTCCCGGGCAATCCGGGACACGTGGGCACCCTAGTTAGAGGGGGGAGGGGGGGATTTTCCACTTGGTTGGAGACCAAGTTAGAGCCATTTTTTACCAAGAGGAATTCACTATATGCCAAGTATGTGGAGAGGCGCCATTTTCTTGTATTTCAGCCCCTGTGTTTCATGTTATGTTATGGTGAAGTAGATCTAAACCAGTGATTGGATGACATTTATTATGCAAATATGCCGTTGCTTTTGGCTTGAATGTCAATTTGCCAAATTGGCGCAATTTCTTCGAAAAACCTCCCATTTTTTTTATTTATATTTTTTTCAGAACGGCAGAGAAAAGCACAAACTCTCGGCGTCGTTGATCCCTATTCCTGAGCAGAACGCTGTGACATTACGGTAAGCACGGCGCGTATCATTGTTCCTCGGTCCCAGCAGTCTGCGCCGTGCCCCGCATCCCCGCTCTGTAAGAAGTGGCTGCTGTAAATCAAGGAATCCCCATTCCTCTTCTCAGCAAGCGCTGACTATTATGGAGCTCTCAGTGCAAAGAGAGCGGAACAAAAAAAAAAAAAGGCGTTCATTACATCACGCGCCGACCTTTGCTGCGCCGAGCGTCTCTGCCTGTCCCCCTGCTAACTGCATTACGTTTCCTTCAAAGCTCCTTTTGCTAGAAACGCATCTAGTTGAAATAAATATCCGCAATTAGCCCTCGGCGTTAACAATGCCTGCCAGCTCCACCGCTGGAACAATACCGATCCTTCTCGGCACACGGCATCCATCAGAGCTCTGGCCAACACTTGGCATGGGGCCTCTTCCATGCATCTCTGCCACGCTGCTGTAAATCCTCACGCCCATCTTGTGATGCACCCGACGTAACATGGGGCACAGAGCTCAGGTTTACGCTGCTTAGAGATTTTTTCCTCCTCGATTTCTCCTTGTTCTCCTCTTCGTCGTGCTAATGATATACCTTTCCGTTTTTCATTGCACACCTTATTTTAGGCCCAGTGATGAGGCCCCCGGGTCTCTATGCTTCTCTATGCAATGCAGGCAAGGCCGTCTAAATAGGATCATGCGCCCCTGAGCAAAGTAATGCACTGGGGCCCCTTCCAGCTTGCCCCACTTTACATACCTACTTTCAAGAAATAAAGTATAAATAGTTGATAGAATTAAAGGCCACAGTGCAGGGGGGGGGGGTCAGGAGGGCACAATAATGGGCTCAGGAGGGCACAATAATGGGCTCAGGAGGGCACAATACTGGGCTCAGGAGGGTACAATACTGGGCTCAGGAGGGCACAATACTGGGCTCAGGAGGGCACAATACTGGTCTCGGAAGGGCATAATACTGGGCTCGGAAGGGCATAATACTGGGCTCAGGAGGGCATAATACTGGGCTCAGGAGGGCACAATACTGGGCTCAGGAGGGCATAATACTGGGCTCAGGAGGGCACAATACTGGGCTCGGAAGGGCATAATACTGGGCTCAGGAGGGCACAATACTGGGCTCCGGAGGGCTCAATATTGGGCTCAGGAGGGCACAATACTGGTCTCGGAAGGGCATAATACTGGGCTCAGGAGGGCACAATATTGGGCTCAGGAGGGCACAATACTGGTCTCGGAAGGGCATAATACTGGGCTCAGGAGGGCAGAATATTGGGCTCAGGAGGGCACAATACTGGTCTCCGAAGGGCATAATACTGGGCTCAGGAGGGTACAATACTGGTCTCGGAAGGGCATAATACTGGGCTCATGAGGGCATAATACTGGGCTCGGGAGGGCACAATATTGGGCTCAGGAGGGCACAATACTGGTTTTGGAAGGGCATAATACTGAGCTCAGGAGGGCACAATACTGGGCCCAGGAGGGTACAATACTGGTCTCGGAAGGGCATAATACTGGGCCCAGGAGGGTACAATACTGGTCTCGGAAGGGCATAATACTGGGCTCAGGAGGGCACAATACTGGGCTCGGGAGGGCACATAATTGGGCTCAGGAGGGCACAATACTGGTCTCGGAAGGGCATAATACTGGGCTCAGGAGGGCACAATATTGGGCTCATGAGGGCACAATACTGGGCTCAGGAGGGCACAATACTGGGCTCAGGAGGGCAGGGATGGACTGGCCATTGGGACTACAGGGAGTTTCCCGGTGGGCCGGCTACAATGACAACGGCCTGGGAGTTTCTCACTTCTGCCTAATCTTGTCCCATAAGGGGGGCACCAAACTGATTCTTTGCCCCGGGAGAAATAATGTCTAGCTTCCCCACTGGTACTGTCTATAAGAGTACCAGTACCAGCTGTTCTACTCTAATAAAGTAAAACGGCTAGTGGCTAGTGAAGGGGGAGAGGGGGCTTGGGTGGCCGAGGGGGTGCGGGAGTTGTCTGGCCGCTGTGGGAGAGACCTGTCAAAGTGGGCCAGTCTGGATGAAGTCCAGGGCCAAATTTTTGTCCCAGTCCAGCCCTGCAGGAGGGCACAATACTGGGCTCAGGAGGGCACAATATTGGGCTCAGGAGGGCACAATACTGGTCTCGGAAGGACATAATACTGGGCTCAGGAGGGCACAGTTTAGGTTCTGGGACGCTTCCCGGGACACAAACATATCAGGACAGTTTAGTAAAAAGCATGACTGTCCCAGCAAATCCGGGACAGTTGACAAGTATGATGTTATTGCAAGATTATTGTGGGGACCCCCCCCCCCATGTACCCGGGGACCCTGGGCAGTGCCCAGGAGTGCCCTTGCTTTAGGATGGCCCTGGCAGCAGGGTGAAAACATCACAGAGTCCTGCCTCATACTCCCCTGGGTTGGTTTATGGGAGGTGTTATGTAACTGTCAGAATGCCTTGAAGGGTGGGCGCAGTCTGGAGAAGTGGGCGTTCCTAGGAAGGCTGCATTGCATGGGTAACGCCCACATGTGGTGCTGAGCCTCCATGATTGAAAGAACTGAAAGGGGCGGGCCAGAGGCTGTGGAGGAAAAGACTTGATGTTGTGAGCTGCAGTGTCTAGGAGGGCGAGCAGGTGAGACACAAGATAAGGAGGATTAGGCTCAGTCCGGGAAGGTAAAGGAAGTTCTTTTATATTTACTTTATGAGGTTGCTATGGGAGGCACTATGGGAGGATCTGCAACTGACTGGTGGCCTGGAGGGAGGGAGGCCACGGGCCAATGGTTATTCAACACCACCATTTGGGTGATTTGGAATCTCCACCAAGCTAGGAGTCCAACCCCCCCACCTGCAGACCCCTGCCCCCCCACCTGCAGACCCCTGCCCCCCCACCTGCAGACCCCCCCCCCCCTTCCCGCAAGAGTTAAATGCTTAATAAGTCCAAACTAGGGGACTCCACATTTCTCAATACTATGGCCACAAGTCCCCCTTATATCTCCAGGAGTGTCCATCAGAGCCCCCTTATATCTCCAGGAGTGTCCATCAGAGCCCCCCTTATATCTCCAGGAGTGTCCATCAGAGTCCCCCTTATATCTCCAGGAGTGTCCATCAGAGTCCCCCTTATATCTCCAGGAGTGTCCATCAGAGTCCCCCTTATATCTCCAGGAGTGTCCATCAGAGTCCCCCTCCTTATATCTCCAGGAGTGTCCATCAGAGCCCCCTTATATCTCCAGGAGTGTCCATCAGAGCCCCCCTTATATCTCCAGGAGTGTCCATCAGAGTCCCCCTTATATCTCCAGGAGTGTCCATCAGAGTCCCCCTTATATCTCCAGGAGTGTCCATCAGAGTCCCCCTTATATCTCCAGGAGTGTCCATCAGAGTCCCTCTTATATCTCCAGGAGTGTCCATCAGAGTCCCCCTTATATCTCCAGTAGTGTCCATCAGAGCCCCCTTATATCTCCAGGAGTGTCCATCAGAGTCCCCCTTTATATATCTCCAGGAGTGTCCATCAGAGTCCCCCTTATATCTCCAGGAGTGTCCATCAGAGCCCCCCTTATATCTCCAGGAGTGTCCATCAGAGTCCCCCTTATATATCCAGGAGTGTCCATCAGAGTCCCCCTTATATCTCCAGGAGTGTCCATCAGAGTCCACCTTATATCTCCAGGAGTGTCCATCAGAGCCCCCCTTATATCTCCAGTAGTGTCCATCAGAGTCCCCCTTATATCTCCAGGAGTGTCCATCAGAGTCCCCTTATATCTCCAGTAGTGTCCATCAGAGTCCCCCTTATATCTCCAGTAGTGTCCATCAGAGCCCCCTTATATCTCCAGGAGTGTCCATCAGAGTCCCCCTTATATATCTCCAGGAGTGTCCACCAGAGTCCCCCTTATATCTCCAGTAGTGTCCATCAGAGCCCCCTTTATATCTCCAGGAGTGTCCATCAGAGCCCCCCTTATATCTCCAGGAGTGTCCATCAGAGTCCCCCTTATATCTCCAGGAGTGTCCATCAGAGTCCCCCTTATATCTCCAGGAGTGTCCATCAGAGTCCCCCTTATATCTCCAGGAGTGTCCATCAGAGCCCCCCCCCTTATATCTCCAGGAGTGTCCATCAGAGCCCCCTTATATCTCCAGGAGTGTCCATCAGAGTCCCCCTTTATATATCTCCAGGAGTGTCCACCAGAGTCCCCCTTATATCTCCAGTAGTGTCCATCAGAGCCCCCTTATATCTCCAGGAGTGTCCATCAGAGTCCCCCTTTATATATCTCCAGGAGTGTCCATCAGAGTCCCCCTTATATCTCCGGGAGTGTCCATCAGAGTTCCCCTTATATCTCCAGGAGTGTCCATCAGAGTCCCCCCTTATATCTCCAGGAGTGTCCATCAGAGTCCCCCTTATATCTCCAGGAGTGTCCATCAGAGTCCCCCCTTATATCTCCAGGAGTGTCCATCAGAGTCCCTCTTATATCTCCAGGAGTGTCCATCAGAGTCCCCCTTATATCTCCAGGAGTGTCCATCAGAGTCCCTCTTATATCTCCAGGAGTGTCCATCAGAGTCCCCCTTATATCTCCAGGAGTGTCCATCAGAGTCCCCCTTATATCTCCAGGAGTGTCCATCAGAGTCCCTCTTATATCTCCAGGAGTGTCCATCAGAGCCCCCCCCCTTATATCTACAGGAGTGTCCATCAGAGTCCCCCTTATATATCTCCAGGAGTGTCCATCAGAGCCCCCTTATATCTCCAGGAGTGTCCATCAGAGCCCCCCTTATATCTCCAGTAGTGTCCATCAGAGCCCCCTTATATCTCCAGGAGTGTCCATCAGAGTCCCCCTTTATATATCTCCAGGAGTGTCCATCAGAGTCCCCCTTATATCTCCAGGAGTGTCCATCAGAGCCCCCCTTATATCTCCAGGAGTGTCCATCAGAGTCCCCCTTATATATCCAGGAGTGTCCATCAGAGTCCCCCTTATATCTCCAGGAGTGTCCATCAGAGTCCACCTTATATCTCCAGGAGTGTCCATCAGAGCCCCCCTTATATCTCCAGTAGTGTCCATCAGAGTCCCCCTTATATCTCCAGGAGTGTCCATCAGAGTCCCCCTTATATCTCCAGGAGTGTCCATCAGAGTCCCCCTTTATATATCTCCAGGAGTGTCCATCAGAGTCCCCCTTATATCTCCAGGAGTGTCCATCAGAGTCCCTCTTATATCTCCAGGAGTGTCCATCAGAGTCCCCCTTATATCTCCAGGAGTGTCCATCAGAGTCCCCCTTATATCTCCAGGAGTGTCCATCAGAGTCCCTCTTATATCTCCAGGAGTGTCCATCAGAGCCCCCCCCCTTATATCTACAGGAGTGTCCATCAGAGTCCCCCTTATATATCTCCAGGAGTGTCCATCAGAGTCCCCCTTATATCTCCAGGAGTGTCCATCAGAGTCCCCCCCTTATATCTCCAGGAGTGTCCATCAGAGTCCCCCTTATATCTCCAGGAGTGTCCATCAGAGTTCCCCTTATATCTCCAGGAGTGTCCATCAGAGCCCCCTTATATCTCCAGGAGTGTCCATCAGAGTCCCTTATATCTCCAGGAGTGTCCATCAGAGTCCCTCTTATATCTCCAGGAGTGTCCATCAGAGTCCCCCTTATATCTCCAGGAGTGTCCATCAGAGTCCCTCTTATATCTCCAGGAGTGTCCATCAGAGTCCCCCTTATATCTCCAGGAGTGTCCATCAGAGTCCCCCCTTATATCTCCAGGAGTGTCCATCAGAGTCCCCCTTATATCTCCAGGAGTGTCCATCAGAGTCCCCTTATATCTCCAGGAGTGTCCATCAGAGTCCCCCTTATATCTCCAGGAGTGTCCATCAGAGTCCCTCCTTATATCTCCAGGAGTGTCCATCAGAGTCCCTCTTATATCTCCAGGAGTGTCCATCAGAGCCCCCCTTATATCTCCAGGAGTGTCCATTAGAGTCCCCCTTTATATCGCCAGAAGGATCCATCAGAGTCCCCCTTATTTCTCCAGGAGTGTCCATCAGAGTCCCCCTTATATCTCCAGGAGTGTCCATCAGAGTCCCCCTTATATCTCCAGGAGTGTCCATCAGAGTCCCCCTTATATCTCCAGGAGTGTCCATCAGAGTCCCCCTTATATCTCCAGGAGTGTCCATCAGAGTCCCTCTTATATCTCCAGGAGTGTCCATCAGAGCCCCCCTTATATCTCCAGGAGTGTCCATCAGAGTCCCTCTTATATCTCCAGGAGTGCCCATCAGAGCCCCCCTTATATCTCCAGGAGTGTCCATCAGAGTCCCTCTTATATCTCCAGGAGTGCCCATCAGAGTCCCTCTTATATCTCCAGGAGTGTCCATCAGAGTCCCTCTTATATCTCCAGGAGTGTCCATCAGAGTCCCCCCTTATATCTCCAGGAGTGTCCATCAGAGTCCCCCTTATATCTCCAGGAGTGTCCATCAGAGTCCCCCTTATATCTCCAGGAGTGTCCATCAGAGTCCCTCTTATATCTCCAGTAGTGTCCATCAGAGTCCCCCCTTATATCTCCAGGAGTGTCCATCAGAGCCCCCTTATATCTCCAGGAGTGTCCATCAGAGTCCCTCTTATATCTCCAGGAGTGTCCATCAGAGTCCCCCTTATATCTCCAGGAGTGTCCATCAGAGTCCCCCTTATATCTCCAGGAGTGTCCATCAGAGTCCCTCTTATATCTCCAGGAGTGTCCATCAGAGTCCCCCCTTATATCTCCAGGAGTGTCCATCAGAGTTCCCCTTATATCTCCAGGAGTGTCCATCAGAGTCCCCCTTATATCTCCAGGAGTGTCCATCAGAGTCCCTCTTATATCTCCAGGAGTGTCCATCAGAGTCCCCCATTATATCTCCAGGAGTGTCCATCAGAGTTCCCCTTATATCTCCAGGAGTGTCCATCAGAGTCCCTCTTATATCTCCAGGAGTGTCCATCAGAGTCCCCCTTATATCTCCAGGAGTGTCCATCAGAGTCCCCCTTCTATCTCCAGGAGTGTCCATCAGAGTCCCCCTTATATCTCCAGGAGTGTCCATCAGAGCCCCCCTTATATCTTCAGGAGTGTCCATCAGAGTCCCCCTTATATCTCCAGGAGTGTCCATCAGAGTCCCCCTTATATCTCCAGGAGTGTCCATCAGAGTCCCCCTTATATCTCCAGGAGTGTCCATCAGAGTCCCCCTTATATCTCCAGGAGTGTCCATCAGAGTCCCCCTTATATCTCCAGGAGTGTCCATCAGAGTCCCCCTTATATCTTCAGGAGTGTCCATCAGAGTCCCCCTTATATCTCCACGAGTGTCCATCAGAGTCCCCCTTATATCTCCAGGAGTGTCCATCAGAGTCCCCCCTTATATCTCCAGGAGTGTCCATCAGAGTCCCTCTTATATCTCCAGGAGTGTCCATCAGAGTCCCTCTTATATCTCCAGGAGTGTCCATCAGAGTCCCCCTTATATCTCCAGGAGTGTCCATCATAGTCCCCCCCCCCCTGCACACACACTACATCCAGGAGTGCCTATCAGAGTCCCCCCCCCCCTTATATCCAGGAATGCTCATCAGAGTCCCCCTTTATAATCAGGAGTGCCAATCAGAGTCTCTCCTTACATCCCCCGCCCTGCCTGCTGGGGCCTGCTAGAGGGGAACCTCCCCTTCACCCCCCCCCCCACCCCCCCAGGCCTAATGAGCATTCAACCCTTGCAGTGCAGGAAAGGGGGCCCCACCGCAACGGTTATTTTTAAGCTGTGCCCAGAACTGAAGTGTAGAGATGTAAGTTTTGTGGATGACTTGGAGCGCCCCCTAGGGGCGGGATCAAAGTCATCCTGAAGGGGCTCCCTCCGGGGTCTATAGAGAATGGGACATTGAAAACGCACCTCCACCCTTCTCCAGCAGAGAATATCGGAGGGAAGTCACCTTCTCTGCTTCATAAACAAACTGCCTGACCTCCAAACCTTGCGCTTTACCCTGCAAATGATTTTATTTTGGCGGGCGCATAAATGGATTATTGACTGCGCCATAAACATTAATCACAAGAGAAAGAATCAATGGGGTGGATTCAGTAAGCAATTGCGTCTGCGTATCCATAGTTACGCAGCGCAATTGCTTAGTTGCGCCGGCGTATCGACTTTTCTGTATTCAGAAAGCTCGTTACGCCGACTGCAGCCTAAGATATGACTGGTATAAGGCTCTTATGCCCTCATATTTTAGGCTGCATTCTTACGATGACCGCTAGGTGGCGTTCCCGTAGTGGTCAGCGTATAGTATGCAAATTGCATACTAACGCCGATTCACAACCGTACGCGCGCCCTGCATACGCAGTTTACGTTGTTTGCGTTCGTCGGGTTCCGCGTAAGGCTGCTCCTTCTATGGCAGGGGCAGCCAATGCTAAAGGATACCCGTCGTTCCCGCATCGCGATATTTGAATGTTACGTCGTTTGCGTTAGTGATTCGTGAATGGCGCTGGACGCCATTCACGTTCACTCTGAAGCAAATGACGTTCTTGCGACGTCATTTGCCGCAATGCACGTCGGGAAAGTTTCCCGACGGAGCATGAGCTCTACGCTCGGCGCGGGAGCGCGCCTAATTTAAATGATTCCCGCCCCCTACGGGATCATTTAAATCGCAATTTACGGAGCTACTGCTCCGTGAATCGAGGGCAGCGGAGCAAATTTGCGGGGGCGCAGGGCCCTGCGCCTCCACAAAAAAAGCGCAATTCTCTTTGAATCCGGGCCATTGTATCCATCTACAAACTCCAAATGGTTTTACCTCAGCGGCGGTACAAAAGGTTTTTATGATTGCGACATGTAAGGGCTCGTTCACACTGGGAGTTGGGGGGGAGGGCGTTAAAATCCTGTAGTTGAGCTGCAGTTTTACCCCCCGCCCCAACCACTCCCCCTTTAGCCACAGCTGGGCACACGTGCTGCTGCCACTATGTTTTGCTTTGCGGCAGGAATTCTACCCCCTGTTGCTTTCGGCGGGCGCGTCCTGATTATGACCCATTCGAGTGAATAGGGCCGTTCTGCAACTGTGTGCAAAGCTCACTAGTGTGGGGTCCAAGGGGGAGGGAGGCGCCTCCTCACAGCCTGCCAAATGCTCTCTGAAGAGCGATCAGAACGTAGATCGCTCTTCAGAAACCAAAAGCGCCTGTGAATGAGTCCTGGTAAACGATGGGTCTAACTACAAATCTTGGCCCGGATTCAGATACAATGGTGTATCTATCGGCGGGCGCAACGTATCTCAGATACGTTATGCCGCCGTAAATTAGGGCGCAAGTTCCGTATTCAGAAAGAATCCGCTCCCTAAGTTACGGCGGCGTAACGTATGTGGTCCGGCGTAAGCCCGCCTAATTCAAATGTGGATGATGTGGGCGTGTTTTATTTAAATGAATTGTGACCCCGCGTATTTGACGTTTTTTACGCATGCGCCGTTCGTGAAAGAATCCCAGTGCGCATGCTCGCAATTACGCCGCAAATCGTCATTGCTTACGCTGTACTTACGTACAGCCCTATTCGCGAACGACTTACGCAAACGACGTGACATTTTCAAAATTCGACGCGGGAATGACGTCCATAGTTAACACCTCATATAGCAGGGGTAACTTTACGCCGGAAAAAGCCGAATGTAAACGACGTAAAAAAATGCGCCGGCCGGACGTACGTTTCTGAATCGGCGTATCTACCTATTTTGCATATTCGACGCGGAAGCGCCCCTAGCGGTCAGCGTTAATTTTGCACCCTAAGATACGACGGGAGACTTACGCCGCTAGTATCCAGGCAACATTGAGGCGTATCTGATTCTATGAATCAGGCGCCGAGATGCGACAGCCCGCACTCAGAGTTACGGCGGCGTATCTGGAGATACGCCGTCGTAACTGCTTTCTGAATCCGGGCCCTTGTGCTTTATCTTGCAAATGATTGCGTCTCAGCAGTCTTATAAAAAGGTAATAGACTGCATCACTTGATATACAGAAAAGATTACATGTAGCCATGTGCAGATCTCAAACCTTGTGCTTTATCTGGATAATGATTTTATCTCAGCGGCCATAGAAAAGGGTCCATCAACTGCACCACTTGATACACAGTTAGGCAACAAGAGAAATAATCTATGTATCCATATACAGATCTCAAACTTTGTGCTTTATCTTGCAAAAGATTTAATCTCAGCAGTCGTATATAAGGGTTATTGACTGCACCACTGGGTATACAGACGGCCATCAGAGAAAGAATCAAGTACCCCTATAACAGACTCCAAACCTTGTGCTTTATCCGGCAAATGATTTTATCTCAGCAGCCGTATATGACGGTTATTGGCTGCGCCACTTGATATACAGAGAAAGAATCTATGTATTCATGTACAGATCTCAAACCTTGTGCTTTATCTTGCAAGTGATTTCATCTCAGCAGTCGTATAAAAGGGCAATAGACTGAACCACTTGATATACAGAGAAAGAATCGTTTAACCCAATACAGATCTCAAACCTTGTGCTTTATCTTGCAAACGATTTGATCTCAGCAGTCATATGAAAGGGTTATTGGCTGCACAGCTGATATAGAGACGGACGCCGGAGAAATAATCATATGTAGCCATATACAGATCTCAAACCTTGTGCTTTATCTGGATAATGATTTTATCTCAGCAGCCGTATAAAAGGTTTAGTGACTGCACCACTTGATTTAGAGATAGCAACAAGAGAAAGAATCTACGTTTCCATATACAGATCTCAAACCTTGTGCTTTATCTGGCAAATGATTTTATCTCAGCAGCAAAAAAAAAAAGTGCATCACTTGATATACAGACAGCCACCAGAGAAAGAATCTCTGTATCCCTATATAGACGTGGAACCTTGTGCTTTGTCTGGCAAATTATTTTACTTCAGCAGCCATATAAAAAGCTTATTGACTGCACCACCTGATATACAGAAATACACAAGAAAAGTATAATACAGAGAAACCAATCAACTTCCTTTTTTTTTTGTCAAAGCTGAAGTTAGCAGCTGATTGGTTACTATGCATTTTATCATTCTCCCCCTATGTATCCAAATACAGACTCCAAACCTTGTGCTTTAACCTGCGAATACTTTTATCTCGGCAGCTGTATAAAAAAAGGCCATTGACTGCACCGCTGAATATACAGACGGCCACCAGAGAACGAATCTACGTATCCAGCATGCAGACTCGAAATCTCGTGCTTTATCCGGCAAATGATTTTATCTCAGCAGCTGTATCAAAAGACTGCACCACCTGAAATACGGGCAAACCGCCAGAGAAAGAATCCCAGTATCTATATACAGACTCCAAATCTCGTGCTTTAGCTTGCAAAAGATTTTATCTCAGCAGCTGTATAAAAATCCCATTGACTGCACCGTTGAATATACAGACTCGAAATCTTGTGCTTTATCCAGCAAATGATTTTATCTCAGCGTATCAAAAGGCTATTGACTGCACCACCTGATATACGGGCAACCGCCAGAGAAAGAATCCCAGTATCTATATACAGACTCAAAATCATGTGCTTTATCCGGCAAATGATTTTTATCTCAGCAGCCGTATTAAAGGGTTATTGGCTGCTGAGATAAAATCATTTGCCAGGTAAAGCACAAGGTTTGACATCTGTATGTGGATACAAAGATCATATGTCTTATGGCTCTCTGTATATCAAGTGTAATCCATATATATATATATATACTACTGCTGAGATAAAACAATTTGCCAGATACAACACCAGGTTTGGAGTCAGCATATGGATACAGAGATTCTTTCTCGTATGGCTGTCTGTATATCAAGTGGTGCAGCCAATAACCTTTTTCTATGGATGCTGAGATCAAATCATTTGCCAGATAAAGTCTGTATAGTGATTTTATCTCAGCAACCATATAAAAGGGAAATTGACGGCACCACTTGATATACTGATAGCCAACATAGAAATAATCTATGTATCCATATGCTGGCTCTGAACCATGTGTTTTATCTGGAACATTGTTTTTTATCTCAGCACAGCATATATATATATATATATATGGATGCTGAGATAAAATCATTTGTCAGATAAAGCAACAGGTTTGAGGTCTTTCTATGGATACAAAGATTCTTTCTCATATGGCTGGCTCTCTGTAGAACTCCAAACCTATCATTTCTAAGAATCAATGTATCCATGTACAGATCTCAAACCTTGTGCTTTATCTGGCAAATGATTTTATCTCAGCAGTCTTATAAAAGGGTAATTGACGGCACCACTTGATGTATAGAATGGCCACCAAAGAAAGAATCTATGTATCCATAAACAGATCTCAAACCTTGTGCTTTACCTGGCAAATTGTTTTATCTCAGCAACAGTATCTCAAACCTTGTGCTTTACCTGGCAAATTGTTTTATCTCAGCAACAGTATCTCAAACCTTGTGCTTTACCTGGCAAATTATTTTTATCTCAGCAGCCGTATAAAAGGGTAGTTGACTGCACCACTTGATATACTGATAGCCACCAGAGAAAGAATCTCTGTATCCATATGCTGGCTCTGAACCTTGTGTTTTATCTGGCAAATTGTTTTATCTCAGCAGCAGTATATATATATATATACAGAGAGCGAGATGCCAAATCTTGTGCTTTACCTGGTAGATGATTTTATCACGGCAGTCATATACATAGGATACAAGTGATTATTTCTCTGGTGGCTCTCTGTGTATCAAGTGGTGCAGTCAATAACCTTTTTCTATGGCTGCTGAGATAAAATCATTTGCCAGGTAAAGCACAAGGTTTGAGATCTGTATATGGATACATTGATTCTTAGGAGTGATAGATTTGGAGTTCTACGGAGAGCCATAAGAGACAGAATCTTTGTATCCATATACAGATTTTAAACCGTATGCTTTATCTGGCAAATTATTTTATCTCAGCATCCATAGAAAAAGGTTATTGACTGCACCACTGGATATAGAGACGGCCGCCAGAGAAAGAATATGGATACATCGATTCTGTCTCTTATGGCTGTCTGTAGAACTCCAAACCTTTCACTTCTAGGAATCTATGTATCCATGTACAGATTTCAAGCCTTGTGCTTTACCTGGCCAGTGCTTTTTATCTCAGCAGCCGTATAAAAGGGTTATTGACGGCACCACTTGATATATTGATAACCACCAGAGAAAGAATCTATGTATCCATATCCTGACTCTGAACCTTGTGTTTTAGCTGGCAAATTGTTTTATCTCAGCAGCTGTATATATATATATATATATCTCACCCAATTAAAAGGGTAATTGACGTCACCACTTGATGTATAGAATGGTCACCAAAGAAATAATCTATGTATCCCTAAACAGATGTCAAACCTTGTGCTTTACCTGGCAAATTGTTTTATCTCAGCAGCAGTATCTCAAACCTTGTGCTCTACCTGGCAAATGATTTTTTTTATCTCAGCAGCAGTATAAAAAGGTAATTGACTGCCCCACTTGATATACAGATAACAATAAGAGAAAGAATCTATGCATCCATGTACAGATCTCAAACCTTGTGCTTTATCTGGTAAATGATTTTATCTCACGCATCCATATAAAAGGCACCCATTGATGTATAGAAGGCCACCAGAGAAAGAATCCATGTATCCATATCCTGACTCCGAACCTTGTGTTTTATCTGGCAAATTGTTTTATCTCAGCATCCATATATATATATATCTCAGCCATATAAAAGGGTAATTGACGGCACCACTTGATGTACAGAACGGTCACCAAAGAAAGAATCTATGTATCCCTAAAAAGAAGTCAAACCTTGTGCTTTACCTGGCAAATGATTTTATCTCTGCAGCCGTATAAAAGTCTAATTGACGGCACCACTTGATATACTGATAGCAACAAGAGAAAGAATCTACGGGGTAGATTCAGGTACGTGCGCTTTTTCTTACGGCAGCGCAGCGTATCGTATTTACGCTACGCCGAGGCAACTTACAGGAGCAAGTGCTGTATTCGCAAAGCACTTGCTCCGTAAGTCGCGGCGGCGTAGCGTAAATGGGGCCGGCGTAAGCGCGCGTAATTCAAATGTGGAAGGGGGGCGTGTTTTATGTAAATGTATGATGACCTGACGTGATTGACGCATGCGCCGTCCGTGTACATATCCCAGTGTGCATTGCTCCCAAGTACGGCGTAACGACGTATTGGTTTCGCCGCGAACGTAAATGACGTCCAGCCCTATTCGCGAACGACGTAAACAATTAAAATTTCGAAGCGGGAACGACGTCCATACTTAACATTGGCTGCGCCTCCTAATAGCAGGAGCAACCTTACGCAGGAAAAAGCCTTTACGCAAAACGACGTAAAAAACTACCGCCGGGCGCACGTACGTTTGTGAATCGGCGTAAGTAGACAATTTGCATATTCTACGGCCAAAAACAACGGAAGCGCCCCCTAGCGGCCAACGTAATATTGCACACAATTCTACGCCACCGCATTCAAGTTACGTCGGCGGTGGGAGCTGCGGTGGCTCGATGCAATTGGCACTGCGCTGACAAGCCATTCACCTCTGCAGCTAGAGGTTCGGATCCCGGTCTCAGCTACATGTGAATTGAGTTTGGTGGTCTCAGCCCGGCTCCCGGTGGGTGTGCTATGCGAGGTAAGCCTGCGCTTAGTACGCCCACCCCCCCTCCCACAAAAACCTCAGCAGCAGTATCTCAAACCTTGTGCTTTACCTGGCAAATGATTTTATCTCTGCAGCTGTATAAAAGGGTAATTGACTGCCCCACTTGATATACTGATAACAACAAGAGAAAGAATCTATGGGGCAGATCCACAGAGATCTGCACCCGCGCAGCGTATCAGAGATACGCTACGCCGCCGTAACGTTCCCGGCTTTGGTTCGAATCCTGAAAGATTGCACGCCGAAAGTTACGGCGGCGTAGCGTATCTCTCGCGGCGTAACCGCGCAGAATTCAAATCGGCAATTAGGGGGCGTGTTTCATATAAATGAAGCGCGTCCCCGCGCTGAATGAACTGCGCATGCGCCGCCCCTAAATTTCCCGCAAAATGACGTCGCAAGGACGCCATTTTTTAAACTTAGACGTGAATTAAGTCCATCCCTATTCACGGACAACTTACGCAAAAAAATTCAAATTTCGACGCGGAAACGACGGGCCATACTTAACATGGCAAGTCTATCTATACGCCGAAGAATACCAGCTTTAACTATACGCCGGAAAAAGCCGACTACAGACGACGTTAGAAAATGCGACGGCCGCGCGTACGTTCGTGGATCGTCGTAAATCGCTAATTTGCATACCCGACGCGGAAAACAACGCAAACTCCACCCAGCGGACGCCGAAGTATTGCATCTACGATCCGAAGGCGTACGAAGCCGTACGCCTGTCGGATCAAACCCAGAAGCCGTCGTATCTTGGTTTGAGGATTCAAACTAAAGATACGACGCAGGAAATTTGAAATTACGCGGCATATATCAAGTGATACGCCGGCGTAATTTCTTTGAGGATCTGCCCCTATGTATCCATATACAGATGTCAAACCTTGTGCTTTACCTGGCAAATTGTTTTATCTCAGCAGCCGTATTAAAGGGTTACGACTGCACCACTTGCTATACAGAGAGAAAGCATGGATCTTCATACAATATACAGGCGCGAAGCCATGACACAGCAAAACACGTATAAACGTAGCGAGTCGTACGAACGGATGACAATGACATGAAATGTAACATTCGTCCCTCCGGAGCCCCTTTAAGGTTACCTGTTCTTCGGCATCAGCCGGCCACCGGAGCGCAGCAAGCTCTAAATTTAGCCACGGGAAATTCAGGAAAATCTCGCCGGCTCCCTGGAGAACGCTATGCGTCAAAGAAGCTGGAAAAGCCAAAAAGTTGAGGAAATCAGCGGCGGATCGTTTTTTCAAGGACGAGCGCAAAAAAAAAAAAGAGACGTCGACTAGCCGCCCGCGAGCCGTCCGCCAGCATCCCTTCGCCTGGACATTTTTTATTTTTCCACGCTGCCCTCCCTCGCCTCGTACTTCCCCTCCCTCCCTTTTCGCAAGTTCCGCGTCTTGGTATCTGGGGCACCCCGATCGACGACGGGCGGCCTCCCGTCGTTGCACCTGTCCCCCCCCCAACCACCTCCTTTTACCGTCCTCACGGCGAGCACCTGTCACATAACAGAAGCCTTAACGCTGCAATTAGCATCCATCACATCCGCTGCCCCCTCGTTTCACGCAAGACGCCGCCGATCACATCCTTCCCCTCGCAGGGAGCAGACATCACAGATCCCCTTTCGCGTCGAGATTAACCAGTCACGTACCGAGCCGAGGCACGCGCTCATAAAACGCTCTTCGCAACAAAAAAAAAAAAAACTAACGAAACCCTCCCCCCCCCCCCTGCCAAGAAAACGAGCCTGCCTACGTACGGGGGAATGGGGCTCCGTAGACGTACCTAGGTAGTTAGCCGAAACTTCGGATCCAACGTGAGACTTCGTCAAGGCAAGCACAACAAGTTCTGCTCTTTGGAGTCTACCTTTGCCTCGGGGGGTGGGGGGCAAGAGAGAGGCCTAATGTCACGGGGGGGGCTGAATGTGCTCTTCAGCACTTAGCACCTCTCTCCGTCCCCCAACGTGCGGCGGCCACTTCCCCCTTTGGATCGACTGCCATTCCCGGCGACCCCGTTTTTCCTCTTTGCGTTCTTTGATGACCTGCGTTGACTTGATCCACAAAACTGCCCCACCAAGAAAAAATGACGAAGCCTCACTGTCACTTGCCCTGGGCTTTTTGCCCCTCTCTCTCTCTCGCTCTCTCTCGCTCTCGCAAAGCTATTGACTTCACAGCTCTGTTTCCTGTCTCCCTCTGCCAAAGACCTGCAACACTCACCAGGGACTCCCCCTCCCTCGCCAGCTCTCTCCTCCTCCTCCTCCCTTTTTCCCCCTCATCCCTCTGCTGTGGGCTCCGAGCCGGGCAGCCTCCTCCCAGAGGCTCCTGAGAACTGCCCCAGGCCGCACAGAGGAAAGGAGAAGCAGCTGAGGAGGGGAGGAGGTGCTGGGACTCGCAGCAATGTCACCTCCCATGAAAGGGGCAGGCATATTTTCTGTTATCTGTCAGGGCTTTAGGTCCGTTCCATGTGCCTGGGAACGCATACCGCGGATGTACCACGCTCGCCACAGCGCACCTTCCTGTGGGGAACGTCGTGCAAAGGGCCACTGTATCACGATGGGCCAGCGCTTGCCCGTGTGCTGTAACAGTTGACCTGAAATTGGAATGAGCTAGCAAGTATCGGTGTGCTTCTGAGCCTAGCTGGCAGAACTTACGGCAAAGCATCCGATTCTTGCTATTCCCGTAATTACGATGAATATCTGACGGCTTAGCTGCTTAGTTTGACCATGGATGGGCAAATGTCTCATCAAGAGCGAAAAATGCATCTTCTAACATGGCCTACTCATTGTAGCTGGCAGACCTTATGGCAAAACGTCCGAAAAACGCCATTCTCCTAATAACGATGAATATCTGACGGCTTAGGTGGTTAGTCTGACCATGGATGGGCAAATGGTTCATCAAGTACAACAAAGACGTCTTCGAACTCCCATGATCCAAACATTGTGGGGAAAAGTCTGTTATACGTTGTTCTAGTCTGACCATGTATAGGTAAATGTCTCATCAAGACCAAAAACTCCCATGAATCGCACATTGTAGCTGGCAGACCTCATGGTGAAACATCCGATAAACGCCATTCTTCTAATTAAGATGAATATCTGACGGCTTAGCTGCTTAGTTTGACCATGGATAGGCAAATGTCTCATCAAGAGTGAAAAATGCATCTTCTATCTCTACATGGCCTACTTATTGTAGCCGGCAGACCTTATGGCGCAAAGTCCGATACATGCCGTTCTCCTAATTACAATGTCTATCTTACAGCTTAGGTGGTTAGTTTGACCATGGATTGGTAAATGGTTCATAAAGTACAACAAAGATGTCTTCGAACTTCCATGATCCGAACATTGTGGGGAAAAGTCTGATACACGTTGTTCTCCTAGTCTGACAATGTATAGATAAATGTCTCATCAAGACCTAAAAAGGCATCTTCAAACACCCGTGACCGACTCATTGTAGCTGGCATACCTCATGGCGAAACGTCCGATACACAGCGTTTTACTAATTACAATGTATATCTGCCAGGTTAGATGGTTAGTCTGACCATGGATGGGCAAATGGTTCATCAAGTACGACAAAGACGTCTTCGAACTCCCATGATCCGAAATTTGTGGGGAAAAGTCTGATACATGTTGTTCTCCTAGTCTGACCATGTATAGGTAAATGTCTCATCAAGACTGAAAAAGACGTCTTCAAACACCCGTGACCGGCTCATTGTAGCTGGCAGACGTCAATAGTGCAAAATGTCCAATACACGCCGTTCTTATTGCAATGTATATCTTACAGCTTAGGTGGTTAGTTTTACCATGGATGGGCAAATGTCTCATCAAGAGCGAAAAATGCATCTTCTAACTCTACATGGCCTTCTCACTGTAGAGTGGTAGACCTTATGACGAAACGTCCCATACACAGCGTTCTCCAAATTACAATGTATATCTTAGATGGTTAGTCTGACTATGATTAGGCAAATGACTCTTCAAGTGGGACTACAACAATTCTCAAACTCCCATGAATCGCACATTGTAGCTGGTAGACCTCATGGCGAAATGTCAGATACATGGCATGCTCCTAATTATAATGTATATCTGACAGCTTAGGTGGTTAGTTTGACCATGGATGGGCAAATGGTTCATCAAGTACGACAAAGACGTCTTCGAACTCCCATGATCCGAAATTTGTGGGGAAAAGTCTGATACATGTTGTTCTCCTAGTCTGACCATGTATAGGTAAATGTCTCATCAAGACTGAAAAAGACGTCTTCAAACACCCGTGACCGGCTCATTGTAGCTGGCAGACGTCAATAGTGCAAAATGTCCAATACACGCCGTTCTTATTGCAATGTATATCTTACAGCTTAGGTGGTTAGTTTTACCATGGATGGGCAAATGTCTCATCAAGAGCGAAAAATGCATCTTCTAACTCTACATGGCCTTCTCACTGTAGAGTGGTAGACCTTATGACGAAACGTCCCATACACAGCGTTCTCCAAATTACAATGTATATCTTAGATGGTTAGTCTGACTATGATTAGGCAAATGACTCTTCAAGTGGGACTACAACAATTCTCAAACTCCCATGAATCGCACATTGTAGCTGGTAGACCTCATGGCGAAATGTCAGATACATGGCATGCTCCTAATTATAATGTATATCTGACAGCTTAGGTGGTTAGTTTGACCATGGATGGGCAAATGGTTCATCAAGTACGACAAAGATGTCTTCAAACTTCCATGATCCAAACATTGTGGGAAAAAGTCTGATAGACGTTGAACTAGTCTGACCATGTATAGGTAAATGTCTCATCAAGACCAAAAAAGGCGTCTTCAAACACCCATGACCCGGTCATTGTAGCTGGCAGACCTCATTGCGAAACGCCCGATACACACCGTTTTCCAAATTACAATGTATATCTTAGATGGTTAGTCTGATCATGGGTAAGCAAATGACTCTTCAAGTGGGACAAAGATGTCTTCAAACCCCCATGCATCGCACATTGTAGCTGGCAGACCTCATGGCGAAACATCCGATAAACGCCATTCTTCTAATTAAGATGAATATCTGACGGCTTAGCTGCTTAGTTTGACCATGGGTGGGCAAATGTCTCATCAAGAGCAAAAAATGCATCTTCTAACTCTACATGGCCTACTTATTGTAGCTGGCAGACCTTATGGCGCAAAGTCCGATACATGCCGTTCTCCTAATTACAATGTCTATCTTACAGCTTAGGTGGTTAGTTTGACCATGGATGGGTAAATGGTTCATAAGGTACAGACAATGATATCTTCGAACTCCCATGATCCGAACATTGTGGGGAAAAGTCTGATGCACGTTGTTCTCCTAGTCTGACCATGTATAGGTAAATGTCTCATCAAGAGCAAAAAAGCATCTTCAAACACCCGTGACCGGCTCATTGTTGCTGGCATACCTCATGGCGAAACGTCCGATACACAGGTTTCTCCTAATCACAATGTATATCTGACAGCTTAGGTGGTTAGTCTGACCATGGATGGGTAAATGTCCCAAGTACGACAAAAACGTCAAAATGCATCTTCAAGTTCTAACTCTACATGGCCTGCTCACTGTAGCTGGCAGACCTTATGGCGAAACGTCCGATAAATGCCATTCTCCTAATAACAATGAATATCTGATGGCTTAGGTGGTTAGTCTGACCATGGATGGGTAACTGTTTCATCAAGTACGACAAAGATGTCTTCGAACTCCCATGATCCAAACATTGTGGGTAAAAGACTGATACACGTTCTCCAAGTCTGACCATGTATAGGTAAAGGTCTCAAGAGCAAAAAAGGTATCTTCAAACACCCATGACCGGCTCATTGTAGCTGGCAGACCTCATGACACAAAATCCTATACACGGCGCTCTCCTAATTACAATGTCTATCTTACAGCTTAGGTGGTTAGTTTGACCATGGATGGGTAAATGGTTCATCGAGTACGACAAAGAGGTCTTCGAACTCCCATGATCCCAACATTGTGGGGAAAAGTCTGATACACGTTGTTCCCCTGGTCTGACCAAGTATAGGTAAATTTCTCATCAAGAGCGAAAAAGGCGTCTTCAAACACCCATGACCCAGTCATTGTAGCTGGCAGACCTCATGGCGAAACGTCCAATATACTGCGTTCTACTAATTACAATGTATATCTGCCAGCTTAGGTGGTTAGTTTGATCATGGATGGGCAAATGTCTTGTCAAGAGCGAAAAATGCATCTTCTAACTCTACATGGCCTACTCACTGTAGCTGGCAGACCTTATGACGAAACGTCCGATATACGGCGTTCTACTAATTACAATTTATATCTGCCAGCTTAGGTGGTTAGTTTGATCATGGATGGGCAAATGTCTTAAGAGCGAAAAATGCATCTTCTAACTCTACATGGCCTACTCATTGTAGCTGGCAGACCTTATGGCGAAATGTCCGATACACGGCGTTCTCCTAATTACAATGTATATCTGATAGCTTAGGTGGTTAATCTGACCATGGATGGGCAAATAGTTCATCAAGTACGACAAAGACGTCTTTCTACTCCCATGATCCAAACATTGTGGAGAAAAGTCTGATACACGCTGTTCTTCTAGTCTGACCATGTATAGGTAAATATCTCATCAAGAGACAAAAAGGTATCTTCAAACACCCGTGACCGGCTCATTGGTGCTGGCAGACCTCATGGCGCAAAGTCCGATACACGGCGTTCTCCTAATTACAATGTATATCTTAGATGGTTAGTCTGACCATGGTTAGGCAAATTACTCTTCAAGTGGGACAAAGACATCTTCTTACTGAATCGCATATTGTACCTAGCAGACCTCATGACGAAACTTCCGATAAACACCATTCTCCTAATTATGATAAATATCTGATGGCTTAGCTGCTTAGTTTGACCATGGATGGGCAAATGTCTCATCAAGAGCGAAAAAAAGCATCTTCCAACTCTACATGACCTGCTCACTGTAGCTGGCAGACCTTATGGCGCAAAGTCCTATACACGGAGTTCTCCTAATTTCAGCTTAGGTGGTTAGTCTGACCATGGATGGGCAAATGGTTCATCAAGTACGACAAAGATGTCTTCGAACTCCCATGATCCAAACATTGTGGGAAAAAGTTTGATACACGTTTTTCTCCTAGTCTGACCATGTATAGATAAATGTCTCATCAAGAGCAAAGAAGGCATCTTCAAGCACCCATGACCCGGTCATTGTAGCTGGCAGTCCGTATGGCGAAATGTCCGATTATCTCCTAAATATATATCTGACAGATTGGGCAGTTAGGTTAACCATAGACAGGCAAATGGTTCATCAAGAGCAAAAAATGCTTCTTCTAACTCTACATGGCCTGCTCACTGTAGCTGGCGGACCTTATGGCGAAAGGTCCAATACACTCCATTTTGCTAATTATAATGTATGTCTGACAGCTTAGTTGGTTCGTCTGATCATGGATGGGCAAATAGCTCATCAAGAGCGACAAAGACGTCTTCGAACTCCCATGAACCGAACATTGTAGCTGGCAGACCTTATGGAGAAAAGTCCAATATGCATTGCTCTCCTAGTCTGACCATGTCTCATCAAGAGTGGCAAGGACATCTTTGAACTCCCATGACTCGTACATTGTAGCCGGCAGACCTTATAGAGAAAAGTCCGATACACATCATTCTCCTAATTGCAATGTATATCTGACGACTTCACTGGTTAGTCTGACCATGAATAGGTAAATATCTCATCAAGAGCAACAAAGATGTCTTCAAACTCCCATGACCTGCTCATTGTAGTTAGCAGACCTTATGGAGAAACGTCCAATAGGCATTGTTCTCCTAGTCTGACAATATATGATAAATATCTCATCAAGAGCGGAAAATGAGTCTTGAAACTTCCCATGACCTGCTCACTGTAGCTGGCAGACCTTATGGTGAAATTTCCGATATATGCCGATCTCCTAAATATACTGTATATCTGACAGCTTAGGCAGTTCGGTTAACCTTAGACAGGCAAATAGTTAATCTAGAGCGACAAAGACGTCTTCGAATTCCCATGACCAGCACATTGTAGCTGGCAGACCTTATGGAGAAAAGTCAGATATGCGTTGTTCTTCTAATTACAATGTATGTCTGATGACCTAGCCAGTTAGACTGACCATAGATGGCCAACGAGCTCTTCAAGAGTGATAAAGATGTCTTCAAACTCCCATGATTGCCTCAAGGTAGCTGGCAGATCTTCTGGCAAAATGTCCGATATATACAGTATAAATCTATATCTGACAGCTTAGGCAGCTAGGTTAACCATAGACAAATGGTTCATCTAGAGCAGGGGTGTCCAAACTTTTTTCAAAGAGGGCCAGATTTGATGAAGTGAACATGCGTGAGGGACGACCATTTGCCTGACATCCTTTGAACCATTAAAATTTGGTCTAAGTGTGTTCCTCCGAGCAACTAATACTCTGCCCAACAAGAAATCTCTTGCCTTTGTAGCTGTGTGTGAGTAAAGAGATGAGCTCAGGCGTGTTATTTGGATATATTGTATTTATTGGCGTATAACACGCACCTTCACTTTAAGAGCGAAGTTTCGGATTTTTTCTATTTTTTATTTTAAATAAAGAACTGTGAAGCAAAATAAGGGTCAATGCCAATCTGCAGACCCACCATTGCCAGGAATGCAGCACCTACCATTGACAGGAATGCAGCACCCACCATTGCCAGGAATGCAGCACCCACCATTTCCAGGAATGCAGCACCCACCATTGCCAGGAATGCATTCACGAGCGCCAAAGATTACCTACAGGAGAATCTCCTGTTGACACGGTGACCTCTTTCATAGAAAGTCCCGCCTCATTTTGATGGACAGAACAGTCATGCAATGGCAGCCTCGGAGATGGGACTTCCTATTACAAAGGCCGCCCATGAACAGGAAATTCTCCTGTGTGTGTACGGCACTTGTCCCGCCTCCTCCCTGTCCCCTCCAAGGCAGCCAGCATATACATCTTTTGTGGCCCCAGCGCTGGGAGATCGTCGGGTGCCACAAAAGATATATATGTCCAAATAACCAGGTGGGCCGTTCAAAACCGGAACGCGGGCCGCAATTGGACTTTGGACATGACTGATCTAGAGTGACAAAGACGTCTTCAAATTCCCATGACCTGCCTAACTGTAGCTGGCAGACCTTATAGCAAAATGTCTGACATGCGCTGTTCTCCAAAATACAATGTATATCTGACAGTTTAGGTGGTTAGTCTGACCGTAGATGGGCAAATGCTCAGCGAGTGCGACAAATACGTCCTCAAACTCCCATGACTCGCACATTGTAGCTGGCAGACCTTATGGTGAAATGTCCGATATATGCCTATATCCTAAATATATATCCGACAGTTTAGGCAGCTAGGTTAACCATAGACAGGCAGATTCAGAGGCGTAGCTTGAAGCTTGTGGACCCCCAATGCAAAAGTTGGCCTGGCCCCTGGACCGTTCTCACCCTGTGCACCTCTCCATTCAGGAAATGGCTCACAGCTTGTCCCCAGCCAATGAGAATGGAGAGGTGTGGACGGCGAAGTGGAAGCCCAGTACTGGAGCGTGGGCGGCTGTGGGGCCCTTGGGCAGATCGGAGCTGGACTTTGTGGAGGAGATGATAATATGACAGGGAGGCTGCAGGGGCCCCCTGGAGCTACGGGTGGGGTTTGCGATTGTGACCCCTGCAACCCCTTATGCTACGCCCATGGGCAGATTATTCTATAAGAGCAGTGCTCTCCAAACTGCGGCCTTTGCTATCTTTTATATGGCCCTCAGGGCACTATTGCATTAACTGGGACATAATCCCCCCCTACTGAGACCAGGGAAGGGGCACAATTCCACAGGACTCTGTGCAGGTTCCTTCACCCCACTCGTTCATCAGTGTCTTTATGGACCTTGCTTTGTACACTGGTGTGCAGTCATGTTGGAACAGGAAGGGCCCATCCCCCAAACTTTTCCCACAAAGTTGGGAGCATGAAATTGTCCACGTAAGTCGCGCCCGCAAATGTAAACGGTGTTCAAGTCACACATGTGAGGTATCGCCGCGATCATCAGAGCGAGAGCAATAATTCTAGTAAAAGATTTTGGCCTTTTTGAATATTTTTAAGTGCAAAGGAGGGATTTGGGGTCTTATAGACTCCAGATCTCTCCATAAAGAGGACCTGTCACTGCCTATTATTGTCACAATGGATGTTTACCCACTTCCATACCAGGCACTTACGCGTCGTATCTCTGAGTGTGCAGCGTCGTATCTATGCGGCTGATTCGTAGAATCAGTTACGCATAGATTTCCCTAAGATCCGACCGGCGTAAGTCTCTTACGCCGTCGTATCTTAGTTGCAATTTTTAGGCAGGCCGCTAGGTGGCGCTTCCGTATATTTACGCGTCAAATATGCAAATTAGGTAGATACGCCGATTCAGAAACGTACGTTTGCCCGGCGCATTTTTTTACGTTGTTTACGTTAGGCTTTTTCCGGCATATTTTTTACCCCTGCTATATGAGGGGTATCCTATGTTAAGTATGGACGTCGTTCCCGCGTCAAGTTTTGAACATTTTACGTTGTTTGCGTAAGTTGTTCGCGAATAGGGCTGGACGTAATTTACGTTCACGTCGAAACCAATGACGATTTGCGGCGGAATTTCGAGCATGCGCACTGTGATTTTTTCACGAACGGCGCATGCGCTGTTCGTAAAATATGTCAAATACGTGGGGTCACAGTAAATTTTAATAAAACACCCCCACACCATCCACATTTGAATTACGCGGGCTTACGACGGACCACATACGTTACGCCGCCGTAACATAGGGCGCAAGTTCTTTCTGAATACGGAACTTGCGCCCTAAATTACCGCGGCGTAACGTATCTGAGATACGTTACGCCGCGCGGATAGATACTCCATTGTATCTGAATCCGGCCCAGAATGTTTGGGGGGTTCTAAGAAATTTTCTAGCAAAAAGTACTGATTTTAACTTGTAAGCAACAAATGTCAGAAACAGGCTTAGACCCCATACACACTATTAGATTTTCGTAAACCCTCGTGTTTTTTCACCTTAATGCATCCTATGCATTAACCACTTCAATACCGGGCATTTTCACCCCCTTCCTGCCCAGGCCAATTTTCAGCTTTCAGCAATGTCACTCTTTGAATGACAATTGCGCGGTCGTGCAACGTGGCTCCCAAACGAAATTTGCGTCCTTTTTTTCCCCACAAATAGAGCTTTCTTTTGGTGGTATTTGATCACCTCTGCGGTGCGACTATTTTGAAAAAAACACAATATTTTTTACTTTTTGCTATAATAAATATCCCAATTTTTTTTTATATATTTTTTTTCCTCAGTTTAGGCCGATACGTATTCTTCTTCATATTTTTGTAAAAAAAAATTGCAATAAGCGTATAGTGATTGGTTTGCGCAAAAGTTATAGCGCCTACAAAATAGGGGATAGTTTTATGACCTTTTTTTTTTTTTTACTAGTAATGGCGGAAATCTGCGATTTTTGTCAGGACTGCGATATTGCTGCGCACACATCGGGTACTTTTGACAGTATTTTGGGACTATTCACATTTATACAGCGAACAGTGCTAGAAAAATGCATTGATGATTACTGTATAAATGTGACTGGCAGGGAAGGGATTAACAACTAGGGGGCGATCAAGGGGTTAAGTGTGGGGTTAAATGTGTTCCCTAGGGAGTGATTCTTACTGTGTGGGGAGGGGACTGACTGGGGGAGGTGACCAATTAGTGTCCCTATATACAAGGGACACACCATCGGTCTCCTCTCCCTGACTGGACGTGGAGCTCTGTGTGTAAACAGTCCTTGACTCTGTAAATGCCGATCGCGGGTGCCTGGCTGACATTGTGGCCGCCAGGCACGCGCATCGGCACCCACTAGTAAACAGGAAGACGTCCGGGACGCCCTCCCGGCAATCGAGCGCCGCGCTGTAGACGTCTTTTGTCTATAGCGCGGGCGCGAAGTGGTTAAAGGGGTGGTTCACCCTAAAAACTACTTTTTCTTATTACACTTGCCCCCCCACATTACAATACGATTAAGGCTATTTTTATTTTTTTGATGCTGTACATACCTTTGTACAGCATATTCACCCGTGGCATCCGGGTTGCGAGTCCCGCGGGAGTGGGCGTTCCTAACATGTCTGTGATTGACGTTTTGCCCAAAAACGAGCTCCCCCCGTCGCGTAAGCCGCGTCACGATTGGCAAAGGAGCCGAATGGCGATGCGCATGCGCAGTATAGCGCCGACTCGCGGGTGAATATGCTGTACAAAGGTATGTACAGCATAAAAAAAAAAAAATAGCCTTAATCGTATTGTAATGTGGGGGGGCAGTGTAATAAAAAAAAGTAGTTTTTAGGGTGAACCACCCCTTTAAGGTGAAAAAACACCTTACAGTGACCGGCCCCTCCAGCCACCCCGTTTTACTTACCTGAGCCCCGAATTTCCCTCGGCGGGGACGCGTCGTCCCTCTCTCCACGGGGTCCCGGCTCTTGATTGGATAGATAAATCTAATGACGCGGGGGCGGGGCCAAGTCATACATTCAGCGGCTATGGATGCCAAATGCTGGACTTGGAAGCAGGCCTGTAAGGCAGTGGAGTCGCGTCCATAGTGGGCGCAGGAGCGCCGCCCCCTCTCTCCTGCACCGTCTCTCAACAATACATAGATTCATGCATTGCATGAATTTATGTATTGTCGCCGCTGCCGCCCACTATTCAGGTGTCCGGCCCCCTGGTGAGAGCCGGCCATCTGAATAACAGCGGTGGGTGTGTTTTGGAAGTGTCTGATAGGCTTCCCGATTACAGCCTGCGGGCTCTAATTGGCTTCCAAATGGTTAACCAGAGGGCCAATCAGGTTCACCGGGTCTGGTTACTGGCATTTGAGGGGGCAATCTGGCGGTATTTTTGGGGCAATCTGGCGGCACTTTATGGGGCAAACTGGCGGCAATTGATGGTCACAGTGGCTGCTTTTGATGGCACAGTGGCGACAATTGAAGGCACAGTGGCTGCATTTCATGGCACAGTGGCAACAATTGATGGCACAGTGGCTGCGTTTGATGGCACAGTGGCTGCGTTTGATGGCACAGTGGCGACAATTCACAGGCACAGTGGCTGCATTTGATGGCACAGTGGCGACAACTGATGGCACAGTGGCTGCATTTGATGGCACAGTGGCGACAATTGATGGCACAGTGGCTGCGTTTGATGGCACAGTGGCGACAATTGACAGGCACAGTGGCTGCGTTTGATGGCACAGTGGCGAAAATTGATGGCACAGTGGCTGCGTTTGATGGCACAGTGGCTGCAGTGGCGACAATTGATGGCACAGTGGCGACAATTGATGGACACAGTGAGGCTGCAATTTATGGGGTTTTTTTTCATTTGTTTGCGCCCCGCCAAAAATTTTGAGCACCAGCCTCCACTGGCGCAAGGTATCCCCCCCAGGAGAGAGCTTCCCAAAGGGGGTAATCGGAGCCCCCGAGGGACCCCAGAAAACGGTGTTCAGGGCCACAGTGGAGGTAAGTATGACATGTTTGTTATTAAAAAAAAAACGACCCCTTACAATCACTGTAATGCCCCGTACACACGATCGGATTTTCTGCCAGCAAAAGATTGAAAGCTGGGAAAAATTCCGATCGGAAATTCCGATCGTCTGTAGCAAAATTCCAACGTGCAAAATTCCGATGCATGCTCGGAAACAATTCGACGCACGCTCGGAAGCATTGAACTTAATTTTCTGGTCTCGTCGTAGCGTTGTACGTCACTGCGTCGAAAGTTCAGAACTTTTGTGTGACCGTGTGTGTGCAAGCCAAGCTTGAGCGCAATTCCGTCGGAAAAACCATCCAAGGGTTTTCCCGATGGAAAATCCGATCGTGTGTACGGGGCATAAGAGTTTCCATTTGTATGCAATCAGGCAGGTCCTTGTACTACATGATTCTGAAAACAAAAATCTGCAGAAAATCGAATCGAAAATCGAATAGTGTGTATTAAAAGAGAAATATGGTCACAGGGGCAGATCCACAGAGAGAGTACACCGGCGTATCTACTGATACGCCGGCATACTTTCAAATTACCCGCGTCGTATCTTTGGTTTGAATCCTCAAAACAAGATACAACGGCATCTGGGTTAGATCCGACAGGCGTACGGCTTCGTACGCCTTCGGATCGTAGGTGCAATACTTTGGCGCCCGCTGGGTGGAGTTCTCGTCGTTTTCTGCGTCGAGTATGCAAATTAGCTATTTCCAACGATCCACGAACGTACGAGCGGCCGTCGCATTCTCTTACGTAGTCTCTAGTCTGCTTTTTCCGGCGTATATTTAAAGCTGCTGTTTTGCGGCGTATAGTTAGACTTGCCATGTTAAGTATGGCCGTCGTTCCCGCGTTTATTTTGAATTTTCTTTTATTTTTTGCGTAAGTCGTCCGTGAATCGGGATGGACGTAATGCACGTCTATGTTAAAAAAAAATGACGTCCTTGCGACGTCATTTAGCGCAATGCACGGCGGGAAATTTCGGGACGGCGCATGTGCAGTTCATTCGGGGCGGGGACGCGCTTCATTTAAATGAAACACGCCCCCCTAATCGCCGATTTGAATTACGCCGCCAGAGATAAACTACGCCGCCGTAACTTACGGCGCAAAATCTTTAAGGATTCGAACTAAAGCCAGGTAAGGTACGGCGGCGTAGCGTATCTCTGATACGCTGCACGGGTGCAGATCTCTGTGGATCTGCCCCATAATTTTTTTGCCCCCTAAGGCATGAAGGGGTTAAGTATGATTAAAAAAAAATAATAATTATAAAAAAAAAATTACCATATTTCTCTTTTAATACATTCTAATGGCCGGAATAAATTAACATGACATTAACGCCAGACGCCTGAACGTGCATAAATACGCATGAATGTGGTGTATTTATAATAATAAAAATAAAAAATCATAATAATAAAAAATAAAATATATAATAATAAAAAATTATTATTATTTTTCTTTTTTTTTAAATGCAACTTTTTTTACCGTGTTTTTTCTGCTGCTAAACTCCTGTAGGAGAAAAAGCGTCATAGAGAATCACAGTGTAATTGCATCGCAAGAATGAAATCAGGGATGAAATAAAGGAACCCCGCGCTCTTCGTGCGCCGCCATGTAAAATAACGGAAAGCGGCGTCAGAACTGCAGCGCTAAAAATAAAAAAATAAACGAAAAAAATATAAGCTGCGAAGCGATAGAAATACAGAGCCAGATTCAGGAATAATTACAGCGGCGTAAGTGGTTGATTCACAAAGCACTTGCCTGTAAACTTGCGGCGGCGTAGCGTAAAGCCGTCCGGCGCAAGCCCGCCTAATTCAAATGGGGCGTGTACCATTTAAATTAGGAGCGTTCCCGCGCCGAACGTTCTGCGCATGCTCCGTTAGGAAATTTCCCGCCGTGCTTTGCGCGAAATTACGGCGCCCCGACGTGTTTTTTGAACGGCGACGTGCATAACGTACTTTCGTATTCCCGGACGTCTTACGCAAAAAAAAAAATTAAAAATTCGACGCGGGAACGACGGCCATACTTTAACATGGCTGTTCTAAATCTAAGCCATGAAATAGCAGGCCTAAGTTTGCGACGGGAAAAGCCGACTAGCGGCGATGTAAGAGAATGCGACGAATGCGCGTACCTTCGTGGATCGCCGTAAACAGCTAATTTGCATACCCGACGCTGGAAAACGACGCGAACTCCACCCAGCGCCCGCCGGGGAATTACACCTACGATCCGAAGCCGTACGCCTGTCGGATCCATGCCAAAAGCCGTCGTATCTTGGTTTGAGGATTCCAAATCAAGATACGACGCGGCAAATTTAAAAATACGCCGGCGTATCAGTAGATACGCCGGCGTATTTCTGCTGTGAATCTGGCCCACAATTCTCGCGGACAAAGAAGCAGAAAAAAAAAGATTCTAGAAAGGAGAGGATAAAGATCAGATGGGCAACCGAAAATAAAAGACACCCCCCTCCCTGGCGCACTCGCTCTGTGCCCGTCCCTGGCGTTTGCAAGCGATGCCGCCCTTCGCGCATAATCCGGCAGCGGAGGGGTTAACATCGGAGGCGCGTGTCGGAAGAGGTCGTTATTGCTTACGGAGATTTTCCAGCGTATTAGAGAAAAATCTCGGATCGTCGTGTTTTCTGCGGGGGAATAATAAAGGATCCGTTTACCGCGGAGACGCGGGGGAAAGCCATGGCAGGTGCGGGGGGAGGGGGGGGGGAACTCAGCGCCGATCGGCACATTGTCTCACCGCCAGCTGTTGGATCTGCTGGTCTTTGGACGGCTTTAAGGGGATTCAGTGCTGGGGGGGGGGGGGATGGGGGTGGACGTAGGCTACTCTCTACACTGCCATGTCTGATCTCCAATTCCAATCAGTTTTTTTTTTCAATAAAGGAGGGTTATAACCCCTCTCAGATATTTTTATATATTTTTTCTAAGTGTAAAAATTATATTTGCGCTTAGAAACTAAAAAAAAAAAAACAGCAGCTTTGCACTATAACCCAGATTTTTTTGCTGCCTGTGTCCCCATTGGGGGGATTTCCCTTCACTTCCTGTCCCGTAGCCAAAACAGGAAGTAAGAAGAAATCTCTTCAATGTTAGGGGAGCCCTGAACTAGCTTATATTAAAGCCAAACATTTTATATATTGTAGCCATGGTGACTGCATTTGTTTTTCTTTTCTTTGGATATCCCCCCCCCTCTCTGTTTTCACCTGGTGATCTGGCCAGTAAGGCACCTGCTGTATTAGAGCGCCCCCTGCCCTGTGCTTCTTCCTCCAGAGTGGGGGGGGGGACTCTAATACAGGCAGTGCCTTACTATGGTGGGGGGGGGGCATCTCTGGATGGCATCATTATCAGTCTGCGGGGGAGGGGGGTGTTAGCAAATTGAGGTGCACCCTTCTGCATTTTTTGTGTGGCCCTTGAGCAGTGCCAGGACAAGGTCATCGAAAGCCTGGGGCGAACATGCCCCCCCCCCCCCTAAGATGTATGAGAAAAGTGTCAACGAAAATCCCCCCCCCCCCCCAAAAAAAAATCTGCATGCTTGCCCCCTAAGTAAAAATTCCCTATATTGTGCAGACCCCCCCCCCCCAATCCCCCTCCAGAAAAGACACTTATCGGCTCTCCTCTACTCACACCCTGTCAACGTGAGTAGAGGAATGCCGATATCCGCCACTTCCTATTTGCACTGTGAGTGATCAGCTGTGATTGGACACAGCTGATCATGTGGTAAAGGGCCTACGTCATAGACTCTTTACCGTGATCGGCAACAAGACAGCGGTCGTATATTTGTGTCGCCAAGGTGGGAGCCAAATATTCCTAGCGGAAGTCTCGCCCATTATGATTTGGGCCCAGCGGAATTTGGCAGACCTCACCGCCATGTATATTCCAGCCTCTGGACCTCACCGCCATGTATATTCCAGCCTCTGGACCTCACCGCCATGTACATTCCAGCCTCTGGACCTCACCGCCGTGTATATTCCAGCCTCTGGACCTCACCGCCGTGTATATTCCAGCCTCTGGACCTCACCGCCATGTATATTCCAGCCTCTGGATCTCACCGCCATGTATATTCCAGCCTCTGGACCTTACCGCCATGTATATTCCAGCCTCTGGACCTCACCGCCATGTATATTCCAGCCTCTGGACCTCACCGCCATGTATATTCCAGCCTCTGGACCTCACCGCCATGTATATTCCAGCCTCTGGACCTCACCGCCATGTATATTCCAGCCTCTGGACCTCACCGCCGTGTATATTCCAGCCTCTGGACCTCACCGCCGTGTATATTCCAGCCTCTGGACCTCACCGCCATGTATATTCCAGCCTCTGGACCTCACCGCCATGTATATTCCAGCCTCTGGACCTCACCGTCATGTATATTCCAGCCTCTGGACCTCACCGCCATGTATATTCCAGCCTCTGGACCTCACCGCCATGTATATTCCAGCCTCTGGACCTCACCGCCATGTATATTCCAGCCTCTGGACCTCACCGCCATGTATATTCCAGCCTCTGGACCTCACCGCCATGTATATTCCAGCCTCTGGACCTCACCGCCATGTATATTCCAGCCTCTGGACCTCACCGCCATGTATATTCCAGCCTCTGGACCTCACCGCCATGTACATTCCAGCCTCTGGACCTCACCGCCATGTACATTCCAGCCTCTGGACCTCACCGCCATGTATATTCCAGCCTTTGGACCTCACCGCCATGTATATTCCAGCCTCTGGACCTCACCGCCATGTACATTCCAGTCTCTGGACCTCACCGCCATGTATATTCCAGCCTCTGGACCTCACCGCCATGTATATTCCAGCCTCTGGACAACAACAGATGATCTTTGAGCCCGTCGGTCTTTCTCAAGATCTGCAGTCAGTGGGGTCACCTTGACTTCGATTTAATGGTATCTCAAGTCAACAACGAGTGCAAATGCGTCCTAGCGAGCAACGTTTCCAGACGCGTAGGCAGTGGATGCCCTCAGCTCCGGATTGGGTCTGCGACCTAGAATACTCACGCATGCGGGGGGTAGTGATAGCTAGCATTCCCTTTTGGCCTCGCAGGCTGTGGTTTCCATTGCTGCCATCCCCTGCTCTGGAACCCCTCGATTCGACTTCCGGACCTTCTTCAACAGGGTCAAGTAATCCATGTGGATCTAGCTAAGCTCCATTTAGCGGCTTGGAGATCGTGAGGAAAAGATTTTGGGTACTTTCACACTGAGGTGTCGCGGGCGTTGGGGTAAAGTGGCGCTATTTTTAGCGGAGATTTACCGTTGTTTATGCTGCGATTTTCGGCCGCTAGTGGGGCGGTTTTAACCCCCACTAGCATCCGAAAAAGGGTTAAAGGGGTTTTAAAGGTACAATTGTTTTTCCAAAATAGCTTCCCTTACCGTAGTGCAGTCCTCCTTCACTTACCTCATCCTTCCATTTTGCTTTTGTAGCGCTACCCCTGCAGGAGCCGCTGGTTAGATTTTGGGATGGCGTGTTACCTCTATGAGCGTCTAGGGGTAGATAGATGAGAGCAGCAATGATGGAATGTCCAAACAGCAGGTGTCTTTCTTGTGCTTTTCTTGCCCAACACGGCAAACAATAAACGTGAGGTAGATAGATGAAAGATGGGTGAGGAGAATTGCAGATTCAGGCCTAACAGCGACGGAAACAGTCCTCCTTTCAGCGACACTTTACTCTCGTCGCCACTCCAGCCGGAGGGGGTATAGTGTACCTGGACAGGCCTCTCACACCGACCTGGTAGCCAGAGCATCACTCGGAACCTTGGAGGGAATACAGGCCTCTCACACCGACCTGGTAGCCAGAGTATCACTCGGAAACCTTGAGGAGAAACAAGTCTCTGCCACAGACTTGGTAGGAATGAAAATTAGAATGGAACCTCTGCCACAGGCCCTCCTCTAGAATGTAGTTAGTGAAAGTGAATCTTGCTCAGACATATTAATGCCTGAATCAACCTCAGGTAGATTTCTTGTTTTGGGTCACCCACTGACAGGTTGCTGACATCCAACCTCCCAGTATCCAGTCACCCTGATGAATTGTCGAGGCCCTGTTGGATTGCCTGCCTCTCTTGGCTCTCCTCAGGCTGACTCCCCACCGAACAGCTATCTCGCTTGGGATTTTACCTCAGAACTTGGGGACACAGTCAATCACTGGGGCCCAAACATAGCTTCAGTTTAGGGTGACCACATTTCCAAACTGCTATTCAGGGACACCCCCACCCCCCCCCTTCCTAAAAAAAGATAACTTTTTATAAAAAAAAATTGTGACCCCCCATGGTTTTCACCGGTTCACCGGGGGTGTCGCATCTTCAGCTCTGAGGGGTTCATGGTGGGACCTGTAGTCCTTCACTTTTGGGGGTCACATTCCCCCCAAAAGTAAAGGACTACAAGCAGTGCCGGCCCAAGACATTGTGCTGCCTGGTACCAAGAATGAAATGCTGCCCCCCCCCCTCCAAAAAAAAATTACGCCCACCAAAATGCCCCTACATCCATTATTTTATATCATGATAACTAAAGTGGACCTATCATGGCTCTATACATGTATATAGGAGTATAAAAAGGACCTGTTATGGCTCTATTCATGCAATTAACCCCACAGTGGAGCGGAGAGCGGAACGGGAGGAGCGGTCGGGTGGCAATTAGCCCCACAGTGGAGTGGAGAGCGGAGCTGGCAGAATGGGATGGCGTGCGGGCGGCAATTTGCTGCCCCCTGAAAGTGCTGCCTGGTACAATGGTACCATCGGGTCCCATGGTAGGGCCGGCCCTAACTACAAGTCCCAGCATGAACTCCTAATATCTAAAGATGTGCCCCCCTCCCCCAATTTGAAGGACTACAACACCCAGCATGAAACTCCTGAGATCTAAGGGTCCGCAGACCAGTTTCAGCGGACATGTTCGGTCGTGTGTACGGGGCCTGAGGGGAAAACCAAGAACCTGCTCTTGACTTTCCCCCCTTACAGACGATCGGTTTTTCCGTCTGGAAAGCTCAGATGAGAGCTTTTCCTCGGGAATCCCGACCGTGTTTATGCTCCTTGCACCAGAAGCCACTGGTTTGTGGTCTCCCTTAGGCTGAATTCACACCTGAGAGTTTTGTCACCTGAAGCGCGATGCCCCAAAACGCTAGAGGGGAAAAAGTACATTATTCTCTATGGAGATGGTTCACATCTCCACTACAAAATGCCTGACGCTGAACGCCTGAAGCCCAAACAAGTTCTGGACCCTTTTTTGTCGCTCGAATTTGGGCGTTTGGGCGTTATACATTGGTGACCCTAGACCTGTAAAAAATTGCGGTAAAAAACGCAGCGTTTTGTCGCGGCAATCGCGGTAAAAAACGCCGCAAAACGCTATGCTCAGGTGTGAATGCAGCCTAAGTCTTGTACAACCACCCTAGTAGGTCTGTGAGTTGTCTAGGTCTTCATATCCAGTGAAATCAAGGCCTGCAAGCTCCACATCCACCTTTTTCACAGCCGCCAGCTGACGCGGGATAAGTACCATTCAGTCTTACAGGAGATAAAGGTTCCTGTATACATACAAGGATCAGTATAAGTTGCCTTCCTGTATCACGAATGTGAATCTAGCACAGATTTGTGCGCAAAGGAAACGACGTAGGAGAAATCGCCAGCAATCAATGACAGCTGTCAAAGCAGGCGCACATAGCCGGGTGTCACGTCTCGGGATATGAACCCTATCCGTTCATTAGGATGACAGTCAGGCTGTCAGCTAAGCAGAAGCAACCTTGGCAGACATCTCAGGGCACAACTGTCAGAGGGAAGGTAGGGAAGGAAATGGTTTACGCCTATGTATAGGATAGAAGTCGGAATGGATCTTTTCGCAGTCCGTTTGCTTTCTAACAGTGGTGGCTGGTGCTCAAAATTTTTGTATGGGCGCAAACAAACTGAAAGAAAAAAAACATCAATTGCAGCCACTGTGCCCATCAATTGTCGCCACTGTGCCATCAAATGCAGCCTCTGTGCCCATCAATAGTTGCCAATGTGGCATCAAACGCAGCCACTGTGCAGTCAAATGCAGCCACTGTGCCCATCAAACGCAGCTACTGTGCCCATCAATTGCCGTCACTGTGCCATCAAATGCAGCCACTGTGCCCATCAATAGTCGCCACTGTGCCATCAAACGCAGCCACTGTGCAGTCAAACGCAGCCACTGTGCCCATCAAATGCAGCTACTGTGCCCATCAAATGCAGCTACTGTGCCCATCAATTGCTGCCACTGTGCCATCAAACGCAGCCACTGTGCCCATCAATTGCCGCTAGTTTGCCCCATAAAATGCCGCCAGTTTGCCCCATCAAATTATGGCAGTTTATCCCATCAAATGCCGCCAATTTGCCCCCATCAAATGCCGCCAGTTTGCCCCATCAAATGCAGCCAGTTTGCCCCATCAAATGCATCCAGTTTGCCCCATCAAATGCCGCCAGTTTTTTGCCCCATCAAATGCCCCTAGTTTGCCCCATCAAATTATGGCAGTTTATCCCATCAAATGCAGCCAATTTGCCCCCATCAAATGCCGCCAGTTTGCCCATCAAATTCAGCCAATTTGCCCCCATCAAATGCCGCCAGTTTGCCCATCAAATTCAGCCAGTTTGCCCATCAAATTCAGCATGTTTGCCCCATCAAATGCAGCCAGTTTGCCCCATCAAATGCAGTCAGTTTGCCCCATCAAATGCAGCCAGTTTGCCCCCATCAAATGCAGCCAGTTTGCCCCCATCAAATGCCGCCAGTTTGCCCATAAAATTCAGCCAGTTTGCCCCATCAAATGCCGCCAGTTTGCCCCATCAAATGCAGCCAGTTTACCCCATCAAATGCTGCCAGTTTGCCCCATCAAATGCTGCCAGTTTGCCCCATCAAATGCTGCCAGTTTACCCCATCAAATGCAGTCAGCTTACCCCATTAAATGATGCCAGGTTGCCCTATCAAATGCAGCCAGTCTGCCCCATCAAATGCTGCCAGTTTGCCCCATCAAATGCTGCCAGTTTGCCCCATCAAATGCTGCCAGTTTGCCCCATCAAATGCAGCCAGTTTACCCCATCAAATGCTGCCAGTTTGCCCCATCAAATTATGCCAATTCCCCCCCCCCCCCAGCCGGCACTTACCTTTCTCAGGTCAGCGCCGCCCTCCACGCTCCCTCCGAGCCCTCGATGTCTTCTCCCGTCCTCTTCATGTCAGAGATGCTATGATTGGACGCCTAGCGCCTGTCGCTTTAGCCAATCAGTATTCCAGACCCGGTGCACCTGATTGGCTGAGAGGCGGTTCAGTGTTAGGGAAGCGATTCCCAGCTCTGCCCTATCGTTGTGTACAGATGACTCACCTGCAGACCCTGTGTTTACATGTAAATAACAGGCAATCATATGTAAATAACGGGAGCATTCATATGTAAATAGTGGCGGCATTCGTATGTAAATAGCTGAGGCCGGCGGCATTCATATGTATATCAGGCCCCTCTGCAGTGAAGAGATGATGTGATGTAACCTCTAGCAACCAATCAGTGAGCAGTATTACTGTACAGTAATCTCTAGCAACCAATTAACAAGAAGAAATCATGGGCCAGATCCTCAGAGCGAGTACGCCGGAGTATCTACTGATACGCCGGCGTACTTTCAAATTTCCCGCGTCGCATCTTTAGTTTGAATCCTCAAACCAAGATACGACGGCATCTGGGTAAGATCCGACAGGCGTACGCCTTCGGATCTTAGATGCAATACTTGGCGTACGCTGGGTGGAGTTTGCGTAGTTTTCAGCGTCGGGTATGCAAATTAGCGATGTACGACGATCCACGAACGTACGCGCATCCGTCGCATTCTGTAACGTCGTCTCTAGTCGGCTTTTTCCGGCGTAAAGTTAAAGCTGGTATTTTGCGGCGTATAGTTAGACTTGCCATGTTAAGTATGGCCGTCGTTCCCGCGTTGAATTTTTTTTATTTTTTGCGTAAGTCGTCCGTGAATCAGGATGGACGTAACTCACGTCTAAGTTAAAAAAAATGGCGTCCTAGCGAAGTCATTGAGCGCAATGCACGGAGGGAAATTTCGGGACGACGCATGCGCAGTTCATTCGGCGCGGGGACGCACTTCATTTAAATGAAACCCGCCCCCTAATCGCCGATTTGAATTCCGCCGCCAGAAATACACTACGCCGCCGTAACTTACGGCGCAAAATCGCAGAGGATTCGAAATTCCGCCAGGTAAGGTACGGCGGCGTAGCGTATCTCTGGATTCTAATTCTATCTGGATCTGGCCCCATGTGCTGTAACCTCTAGCAACCAATCAGTGAGCAGTATTACTGTACAGTAACCTCTAGAAACCAATCAACAAGAAGAAATTGTGTGCTGTAACCTCTAGCAACCAATTAGTGAGCAGTATTACTATACAGTAACCTCTAGCAACCAATCAACAAGAAGAAAGCATGTGCTGTAACCTCTAGCAACCAATTAGTGAGCAGTATTACTATACAGTAACCTCTAGCAACCAATCCACAAGAAGAAATCATGTGCTGTAACCTCTAGCAACTAATCAGTGAGCCGTAATGTGTGCTGTAACCTCTAGCGACCAGTCAGTAAGTGGTAATGGTATGCTGTAACCTCTGGCAACCAATCGCAATCGCTGCCTGATCTGATACAGTAAACTGGTTTTAAGTCCAGCTGATATTTAT